>NW_027176229.1:1367500-1590000 GCF_023055335.1 Clinocottus analis | reverse complement strand
AGGTACTGCGTCGACGTAACGCAGAAGCATAAATTAGGCTTAAGAAGTCCACTCTCAAATATGTCCTCAATCCTCCTTTAAAGTAAACTGGATCTTCTTCATTCTTCTCGGGGGGGACCGGGGAGTCGGCCTCTTACGGATCAGGAGAATAGTTGAGGAGAATAAGACGTCTAAGAGTGTAGGGCGACACAGTAACGTCCATCTGGGCCGCAGCCTTCATGTCCAACTGCAAAGACGGCATTTTCCTTTGCGTAACATCGTGAACAGAGCCTAGTATTGAGTCCAGAATGCCTCTAACTTTAAGAAGCGTTCAGGCTGGAGACATTGGACAGTTTAGTTTCTATGTCGGGACTCAGACTAGTCAATGCTAAACTATGTATAGAGATACAATGACACTACGTTGTGTAATACCTCAGTGAGAGTTATATGAACATGTTTTATTTTGGATCCTTTTGTATAAATCATTTTTTAAACTTCTATAAATTAAGAATAAGTAAACAGGACCTGACGAAACATTTTATGACATCTTGTCATTTTTTCAATATTTTACTGTATTGGGAAAACAACAGCGAGAACGCAGCTTCTATTAATGTTAACATCAATCACCCAGCTCTCTTCATCAGGTTTTTTGTTGTTGTTGTCATTATCACATGGTTGAAAAGTTCCACTTTGAGCAGCGATACACACCTGTTGTCTTCCCCTGTTATGGTTCAGTTTTGGTTTTGGAGGAAAAATCATTTAGAATCCAGAACAGAAACTTTCGTTCAGTCCCTACTCCTTTCACCCGACACACATGGTCGTGTCCCAGCGCACCCTCGCCGCCTCGGCGTTGCATCCCATCACACACACGCACGCGATGCAGGCCGAAGCATCTGCCGCCCGACGCACCCAAAAACCTGTCAAACATAAAAGCTGGAGCACAAGTACAGCTGCATTTGTATTTATTTTGCAATGAGAAATTGAACTGAAAAGTGAATGCATAAAACATGACAGCTGGCGTGTTTTTTCTTTCTTTCCTTCTTCAAACAAAATAATCTTGACACGGCGCATAATAAAGCGCTGGAGGATGAGGCGTTGCTGATCAGCATGCATGTCGCCCTTACACAGTACAGCTTGACTCCCCCACACCCACCCGAAAAAAAAACAACTTGGAAACTTGCAAACTGGCTTTCGGGGGCCAGTGAATGCGTCGTCGGCGTACGTGGAGGGGGTGAAACGGACTCTCGCAGCAGCTACATTAGCCTTTTTAATGCTGCGCTTAATGCTGAGCGTTTTGAGCCGAGGCTCGGGGGCAAAACTGTGAATGTCTGTAGCCCCCCCCCCCTCCCTCTTCCCAGCATATGCAAATACATTACCATAATGCAGATACTCTGGTTGGTGCTCATGGCGGCAGGAGAAGTTGAAGCGAGTGTTGACCCGCTGCAGAGCTGCAAAAACCTGCTGAATTAAACAGTGCAACCAGTGTGACCGCGGGGGCTTTGAATCACGGAAAGAGCAGCAGACTGTTTTTTCACACACAAACGTCGACTCGCGGAGGTCGTGACTTCAGCTGATTTATCAAGACGGGTATCGGCTTTTTAGAGAGGTTTCGTATCAGACGAAACACATTGCACTGTACAGAGTTTGACCCATTTCTTTGTCCTTATGCTTTCATCATAGCAAAGCAAGGCTTGTTCGGCAATCGTAGCAACAGTTTTTATAGAAATGTTTTTACAGCAAAAAGGTGAAAAAATTCAGAGATAAACAGGTGTTGATAATTTACAAATTAGTTAATTGAAGCTGGGCCTCCTGCGGCAACATTCTCTTCAATGTCTCTTATTTTCTTTTTAATTTAACCGAGAAAAGAATAAGCGAATTCCACTGATGACGTGTTGGAGGCTTGTGGCCGGTGGTTTCTTATTAGCCGAAGTAACTCTGGCATAAGAATTGAAGCGATGCCACCAAAAAAAACAAAGATTGCAAGAAGAAGTTCATCAGTAGTGAAATTGAGCTCAATATTAACATTGCAGGATGCTCAGCATTGAAGATCATGATGTAAAATAGTTTAAATTAGCATCAATAAATCAATGCTCTTTCTTTTATACTCCAATGATTATATTTATTCTAATCCAATCTGAATTACATGATTTTCTTTTTGTGTTGCACAAAACAATTTGTTTTGTTCTTCTTCTTTTGATCGCAGCTCATAAAAATGCTCTCTTTTCTTGCAAAGTTAATAAAAACACATTGGTTAATCCCCCAAAAAGAACTAGCGACTACTTGTGTCCACTATCAAAGACTCTTCATCCATACTGGGCCCGACTGGACGTTGTTCTTTTTTACACACATAATCCTAATCCTCGGCTCATTTTGCAGCGCTACATGACTGTTTGCGGTTCCTACGTTTCTTCCTTGTTGATTCTCCCGAGAAGCAGAAAACTCTCAATCTACACAGCGCATAAATACCTCAGAATAGTATTTGTTCTGGTTTGACTGAGCTCAGCCTCCTCGGAGGTGTTTGCTTGTGCGGCCGTGCAGGAAAGCGCGCTGGCAGCCTGATTTAAAGGAGGAGATCCAAGCGCAGCTTTTTTTTTCTGCCCCGTTCGCCTCTAAGCTGGTAAATCTCACGCTCAAACACGGCCTCTGCCGCGACAATGTCCTCCTCACGAGTTCACTGGTGTGAGCGTCTGAGCCCAAATGTGAACCGGAGCCCAAATGTGACACACTGGCTCTGGCCATATGCAGGCTTTTCACCCCTCCTCCCCCCTGCACTGATACTGGTGGTGTGAGTACACGAGTCATGACTGTTGGCCGCGGCGACACTCATGACTCACATAACCCCCTCACAAAAGATCTGGCCCGAGCTCCCTCAGCCCGGGCCAAGCCAGGCCGTCTCCGCGCAAGGCTCTAATTGATTTGATGGACTCGTGCGCCCCGTTCACACCCCCTTCCCCTTTCCCCTCAACAAACAGTTTGCCCAAGAGTCGTCTCCGTTGAGACAAAGAGGCAGCAAACCGCCCTCCATCTCGCTAAACTGCACTCGGGCTCGCGCCGGCCCCTGAGAAGGCGGCGTCGGCCTGCCAAACTTGTGAGTTTCACTGCTCGGGGCCCTCAGGGCAGGTTTGAGCGTGCTGTGCGACAGTTCATCATCCAGCAAATCTATTTCTCCACCAACTCCCAGGTCAACTGGACTCGACTCGAGTTCACAGTCATCGTCGTCCCCCCGTTTTAGCTAAGAGCATCGGCGATGGACAGTTGTGAGGACCGCAGAGCAGCTTAAGAGGGCGTTACCCTTTTTTATTATTTTATTTTATTTAGATTTAGAATGTTCTCGGCTGAGTGGTATCTTCAAGATGCACTCTTGCATAACTCGCATCAAAGCATTAAATTCAATGTAGTTTATTTTGTATAGCCCACATTCACAAATACAAATATGTTCACAAATATAAATTCTCCCTGTCCCGGGACCTCACATCGGATGTTGCTTTAATCACGTACACAAGTCAAAATATTTTGGAGATTTTTGATAGATCTGCCTGTTAGTTTATCGACATTTGATCACTTTGAGTCTTCAGTTTTCCCATTGGATTTTGTGTGTGTGTGTGTGTGTGTGTGTTGCTGCTGCTCCTCATGTCTTTACTGCTCAGGTCACATTAACCCAGTTCTCACAGTTTGTAGCCCATGTTTTAAAACACAAGCACGCACACACACACACACGCGCGCGCACACACACACACAACACCTCCCTGTTGTCAGCGTGGCTTCAGGCTCCTTCACGCTGTTATATTTCCAGCATCGCTGGCCGATGATCACATTATTTACTGCTTGTATTAACATGCGGCTTGATAAGCATATTTTCCTCAGTAGAGCTAACAAGATGCTTTATCGCCGGAGCAGGACGCCGTCACGGCCGCCACCGTTTTCACCATCGCCGCCGTTTTCACTGCCACTCATATTTCCACCTTTTTATAGTTTACGGCCTCATAAATTACAACTTTTCTCCCGTTGAGATTTAAAGCTTTTTTTTGCTGTAAAATCAGATTTAACTTTGAACAGGAAGACAGATTCTGGTTGTGTATTATTTACCCAGAACCCTTTTTTGGTGTAAATCAACTGCAAGCACTATTAAATAAGCAGAACAACTTTTGGAATATGCCGCATACACAAAGTTATTATTCACAATGCCAGACCCAAAAAAAGGATTGTTTAAATGTATTTTTGGATGATGGAAAATTCATTTGTGGCTCATTTACATGACGATAAGATCTACTTTTCAAGATTTTTTACACTGACACCAAAAGAGGATTCAAATGAGGTTGACGTTAACTGAATCCTTCACACTTCCAAACTGAAAAATGATTTATATCAAAATACAAAAGGATAATAAAACTGTGTATTTATGTATGTATATATATATATATATATATATATATATATATATATATATATATATATATATATATATATATATATATATATATATTTACATATATATATATATATATATATTTTGCATACACATATATATACTAAAGCTATTGATTTTAACAATAGACAAAAGAAGTCACGTTCCCGTTGGAGCTGATAGCTAACGAGGCAGCTACAGATGTTCATGTTCTGGCAAACATAAAGGAAACCCAAATTGTCAGAGAAACTAATAATAATTAATTCATCAACCCGGAACGCAATTATCTCCATTTGTGTCTTTGATTAGACACAATTTCCCATTAATTCTTTTGTTTTACCTTCCTTTTCTTTTTTTCTCCTCCCCCTGTAATTGCAGCTAATCATGTCAACGGCAGGAAAGCGCTCTGCGTGTTTTTTTGGCAGTTCACGTTGCAGCGTCATTAGCTGCTAAATCTGCATCTTTAATTTGTTGATTAACTCTTAAAAGAGAAACGCGGGCCGTGATCTCTCGCGCGCTAATTGCGTCTGAAGGATCGATGATTCAGTAATGATACAAATATGAGATGTTGCTGCTTTTTTTTCTTTGGGATTTTTTTTTTAAGAATCACTTTGGGGAAAAATATGAATATTCATTTTGAATTAAATCCAGAGGACTACATTATATATATATATATATATATATATATATATATATATATATATATATATATATATCCACACACGAGAGAGAAACATACAAATCAACCTTTTTTATTTTTTCCGGCACTTGCTCCGGATTCCTTTCAGGTCGGGGTTTCGACCCAGACCAGCCTTCCCTTTCACCTCTCGACCGGGCGCCACGCCAAACCCATTTCCTCCTGCATTAGTCTCATCGGGGCCTTTAATGTGTGCCACCCTGTAGGAGGGCAGCCTCCCTGGCACGTGCACAACACACACACAAAAACACACCGCCCCGTCTTGACAGCTCACTCCCAATTACTGGCCCTCCCTGTCGCATGGCCTGCATCTCCGCTAAGAGCAGATCACATGTGACCCCGTACAGCATGCCGCTGGTGCAGGGGAGACCGTGCAGGGAAAACCAGAGTAAAGTAACACACACACACACACACACACACACACACACACACACACACACACACACACACACACACGCACGCTGAAAGGAAAGGAAAAACAAATTGAAGCCAATCAAAGAGCTTCATTCCAAAATCAGATCTTCAGCTCTTGAAAATATATCCACTTCACTCCGACAAAAAAACAGGACTGGCATCAAAGTAAAGCACATTTCTGAATGAGTCATCTTGAAACCTTTTTTTACTCATCGGGTTCCTTTTTCTTTTTTTAGATTGAATCATCCGTGTGTTTTTTTAACAGATGAATTTCAAACAGCAAAGTTTAAACCAAATGGATATTCAGCATATTTATTTTTGGAAAGAAACAGTTTGTTATTTATTTGTAATGATTAATATTAAAGGCTGTCTTGTTAAAGATGCTGCTATCGATGGTTATTTATTTAAGAAAAAAAACATGCACAGTAATAACAAGACAGATGAATTGAAGCAATTAGTTGAAACCAAACAGTGGAAGCCAGATTATATTGTATTGTATTGTGTTTATTTATTTTGTACATGTAACAAATAAAAACACACTTAAGAAAACACACAAAAATGAAGAGTAAAATCTTACAAATCTTCATTAAGTAAATAAATATGACATGTCATACCTCAAACAATTATCCCGATAAATCATCACACTCATTCTGCCCCTGCACATCACCTCAACGTTTTCACCTGGAAACCTTTGTTCAACCAGCAGGTTGCAAAGTGTCATAGGAGTAAAGTTTGCCCTTTTTTAAATAGAAATACTGTAGTTAAAACATAAATCATGTATGAAAAGACCAAAGATGAACTCTGTGAGCAGACTGACTGACGACTACGAGTGGAATATTGAAACATCATTTGTAGCTTTTCCCTACATCGCGTTTGATCGCTCTATTTCATATTTACACACATGTATTTATCTAACATGTCCTGTGTTGCTGCTTATTTGACTTTGGAAATGAAAAAAAGAGTAGACTTCTACTTCATTGCGAGTGTGCAACAGAGATGAGTATGAACATCTAAAAGACAAATCCGCTCTTTAGACTTCCTGTCGTAACGGCGGCCATTGAGGACGAGCGCGTGATCACAAGAACAGGACGTTCCTCTGCAGAAACGGCCGGCTTGAGGGGGAATCATCACGGCTGCTGTGAATAACCATTCCGTGGTGGTGTTTGTGAGCATTTTTAAAAAACAACCACCAAAAAGCCTGAGGTTAAAGAACAATTCTTCTTTTTACTGCGAAGCATGAAGTTCCACGAGCTTTTGAACTCACCCTGGGAGCCCGTTTGTTCAGCGGGGGTTGAGCTTCTGGTTTCAGTAAGTGGCGTCCTGAGCGTTTAGTGGCATTTCTCCTGAGAAGACACATGTGACCCAGATGAGCCTGGTGGCCCCAGCGTGGACGCAGATGCACTGCGGCCCCCGGAAGAAGAAGAAAACAAATGGTTTCTCTCTCTCCGACCACCTCTTTATTTTTGGTTTGTGTTCTGGTGTCCTCCTTCAGAAGGCTCACACATTTTGTCTGCGTTGTTGCGCTGCAGGTCTGAGCTCCTGGGCAACCCAACAGCTGCGTGTCCAAAACCAAACAACTGGCTCCTGGTTATTTTTTCGGGTGGAATTGGAGTGCTGCTGCAGTTTCCTCTAAAGTATGCCATAATTCAGTGTCTTACTTCTGTCTTCCTCTTCATTTTTTTCTCTGGTCCACGACAAACTTTTATGTATCTTATGTTGTTTTTGCAAAGTTTTAAAATGTCAACGCCACAAATCTTTTTCCCTCCCAACCTGCCCACCAGTCCGTTTTCTCCTCTCCGCTTTTAAAAGTCGCTTGCATTTTTAGAAAACCACGCAGAAGGCTGAAAACAGCTCAAACTTAAGGTATCGTAACCCTTCAGAACAATTTCAACTTTGTATAAAAAGAACACGAAGCTCCAGACTGTTTTTTTCCCATTTAGCACCATCAAAAGCTGTGACTAGTTCTTCCTACAAGCATCTGCTCAGCACTACTAGCTTAAAAAAAACAGGGATGTGTTTTTTTTTGGGTGAATGCTTTGCACAGCAAATGTTCAAATCTGCAGCATGTGGGCATGGACGTGGGAAACGGGAGTGGAAAAAGATTTACGTGAGAAGCCGGCCGGCCTCACGCCTATAAACCGGCTCTTCCCTGACAGACAGGGTCCGTTAGCCGGAGTTGTCTGTCTGGATCCGGGTTGACGAGCTCACTCTCGGTTCGTATCGTCCCCAAGAACAATCTCTCTTCTTGTCTGATCCCTCCTGGCACGGCTCCATGCCGATTCCTCCCCACCGGCTCCCTCATCTTATGATTATTTCATCGTTTTAAATACTTCATGCCGCATCGCCGTGGCAGCGCTCTTCCCCCCGCCAGAGCAGAGCGGGCGGCGTTTGGCCATACAGTACATTCACACTACAGTTATTTGGACGGCGCTCCGGTGTGGCTCTGTCCCGGTCCCTCGGTTGGATTCTGCTCGTCCATTAGTGCCATCTGTGCCTTCCCTACGCCGTCTGTGAGGCCCCCGCCGACGCCAAAACGATTGGCATTTCTCTGGAACAACCAGAGGGATGGTGCCCAGAGCTTTTAGCTGCCAATGATGTGCACTTACTCTGAGAGGGAAAAAACAAGGGGTGGGTGGGTGGGGATGGGGGACGGGGACGGGGGGGCAGCAGGAGGGCCCGGCAGTGAACAGCTGCACCTACAGTACTGCAGCATCCGTGTTCAAGCTTCAGGAGGTACCACTTATCCCCGCAGCAACAGACGGCTGGTGCAAGAGTCAGGAGCTGTGTCATTTCAGACGTTCATGCCTGATGATGACGATGACCGCATGACGGGACAACAGGAAATCTAATCAAATCTGCACCGCACCGTGAACTGTTCTGCTCGTGAAAGTCGAGCAAGCGTCCTCATCTTACATCAGCAGACGACATGGCGTCTGCAACGACACACCGCCGGTGTGACTCAGCCGGCAGGTTAATAACCCTTTAAAAACCCTTTAGGGACAGTCGGGCCAGCTTTCACTTTCAGCTGATGCTGCTCTGCGGTTCATTGGAAGTTTCAGGTGTCTCAAAGGAATTGGTCCTGTTTCCAGTCACACATTTTTAGATTGTATTAGAAAAGCTGCGTGAAAACTGCAACATACATTGGTAATTGATGAACTACCTGAAGACGCCTCTCCATTTGTCTCTCGTAGATGAGTCAGAGGGTCGAGGTGACTTGTCTTGTCGCCGATAAGAACCTCCACTTTCTTCTTCTCTCATTACTCTCAGATTATAGACATGCGTAGCCTACAGCAACGACCTCCAACCCAAACTACGCCGTAGCCGAGTTTATTCGCTCCAAACCAGTCGATGGAAACGCCTCTAATTCACCTTTTACTTTTTTGTAAAAGTCACTTGATAATTAATTGGAACACGTCTAACGACGCAGCTCAGTTGTCCCTGGTTGATGACAGTAAATACAGAATTTGACCGCAAGATGCATACATTTGTATATGGAAGGGGGAAGATAAGACATTACACATTCTAATGCTCGACTGATGCGCTCGAATGAGGAACAAAAAGCATCAGCTCGAGTCTAATCACGGCAGTGGAAACCTCAACATGATGGTTCGGATCAAAGAACCTGACCTTTTGTCTTTTTTTTCCCGCCATCAGCTTCTCTTTTTCTCTCCACTCAGTAAAATATTCTCCTGTCTGCAGAAAGTGGGAGCCAGCGATGCTCTGACAGTCTGCAGACCATATGCTGCTGCCTGCTAGCATAACTTTTTTTTTTGCCGCAAGCTGTCACTCACTCCCTCTCTGCTCCGAGGGTCAGGGAAGTGGCCACCAGAACCGGATTCACTCGCACTGAGACTCCCGTTTGGAGTCAGTGTTGGTGTTCCAAAGGCCCAAGATGTAAATATGATGTCGGGGGTTGGATTTCAAAACTGGAACTCTGATCCAGCACGATCCAGTCTGTCTCTTTCCTGTTCCGACATAACGATATTGGCACAAAATCAGCTCTGTTTTTCCACAACAAACTGGGGAAGAACAGAGTACTGACCTTAACCAAAGGAACACTTTTTCGGATGAACTGAAATGGTCGCCGTCGACATGTTGTTATTTGGGATGAACGTGACCATATTTGTAATATGAAGGAGTGACGTAGAGACGACATATACCTCACCGATAGCGACAAAGACTTGTCAATCACCTTGTAGCCCCGCCCTAAAACATCCCCTGCTTTATGGTCTGTTTGACTCTAAATGACTATAATTTACTCAATGAACATCATGTTGTATTGAAGAAGACTTGAAACTAGAGATTGAAACATAAACTCATGTTTACAATGTTTACTGACAGAATACATCAGGAGAGAAGTAGATTCATTTATTTAGACTTATATACAACCAGAGGAGTCGCCCCTTGGTGGTCAGGAGAGAGAATGCAGCTTTAATACATGAAGCATTGACTTCTATACAACCAGAGGAGTCACCCACTGGTTGTCAGGAGAGAGAATGTAGGTTTAAGACACTTTCGAGGGTTGAGCGATGAGTTTTATATTAATCTGAATATGCACATTTAAACCGGAATATTAGTTGAATGATGCAAACCTATTGGGTGTTACAGCAGCACATTAATGCTAATTATTTTGGAGGAAGATGATCACATGTGGGTGTAATGTTTGGGTGTCTACATACTTTTGGTTATGTACTATCTGTGTAGCAAAGTTCTAGCCCTGTAGCACTCGTGCATACATATAAACATGGAGGCATTCATAACAAGCATTTTAAAGCATTAGACTGTTTTCCTGTTTTGGAGCAGACCAAAAAAAATGTCTTCCAACATATCTGCTAAACTTCACAGTAGGGAAAAAAATGTTGTCCTCCCATGTACCTTATGTGCTTGTATAATCTTTATTCATCTCTTTACAATGAGGAGGAAACTGCCCGAGTTGTCAGCGAGCATCATGTATTTGGCCGAGTCTCAGGTGGCTCTGATTTCCCAGCAGGCCAGATGGCAGCGCTGTGTGGGCAGTGTGTGTGTGTGTGTGTGTGTGTGTGTGTGTGTGTGTGTGTGTGTGTGTGTGTGTGTGTGTGTGTGTGTGTGTGTGTGTGTGTGTGTGTGTGTGTGTGTGTGTGTGTGTGTGTGTGTGTGTGTGTGTGTGTGTGTGTGTGAGAGAGAAGAGGGCCAGCAGCCTCGTGGAGGGAGGATTGCTCACACCCTGGCTCTCTCTCTTCTGTCCTCCGTGCAGCTGTGCTTCTCCCTCCAACTTGAACTTTTTAATTTGTTCAATATGTGGCAGAGGACACGGAGTGAAACAGAACACATGTCTGGTGGCCGAGGCCTCCGATGGGCAGCGGCGCTGAGAGGAGGTCATGTTCTTCACTTGCAGAAGTCTGCTGCTGTTAATTCTGTGAGAAGATACTTTTTTATTTTCTGTAGTTGGAGAAGTGATCGGTTTCAACGAAAATTAGGGTGATTAGTTTTTTATATGATTAAACCAGATTTCTTTCTTCCTTTAAATGAAAGTTTAGATCCCAAAAAAGTACAGCAAATACAGCTTGTCATTAAAAAATATGTGTTTTTATTATACTTCACAAAAGTTATGTTGTGGGTCCGTTTTGCCTTTGATTGATCATGTGCATATAGAAGAGAGGCAAACAGGACTTACTTGGAGAAAGAGGGAGGGATGATATGCAACAACATGCTGTTTGTCTCAGCCACCGTGATGCCGAAACCAAAACGCGACATAAAAAACTTTTCATTAAGCTGATGAACTGTTTTATCTCTTTTGGAGGATGAAAAACAATGAAGTAAAACTGAATTTTAAACATCCAGATCAACAACATTAATAGTGTGCTCCTCAATGTTGAGCACTGAAGAGTTAAGTACCTTAAAGTTCCTTTTTTTATAAAACAGTTTCTCGCCAGTTTAGTGTGGAAATGCGCTGCAAGACGACAAAAGATCAGACTATGCGCTCCAGTGTGAATAGATGTTCCATTTTCCTCCATAAAAACAATCAAATAACCCTATCCAGTCAGTGGATCTCTTATGGGCTAACGACACACTGTCTCGTGACCAGCGCGTACCACATGCTCTTGTCGGAAAGAGACCTGACCGGGTGCACCATTCGAGCGCCCCGATTGGCCGGGGCATCCACGCTCGCTTTGGCACCGGTATCCTGATTTGTTCGGGTCCTACCTCCTGACCCAGCTTCGACTGTCCCGACCCCAACTACTGGAGGTCAGCGGCTAACCTCGACCAATCACCTCAGCCTCGACTAGGATTCATATTAATGCGTCACCAGCCTAGAACATGGTGCATATGGTCTCCAGTCATCTGTTTGTCGAGGTAGTCGTTGCGGTGTGTTTTGGGGTACATGCTTGGAGGTGGGACACCAGTTGGAATATAACTGGTCAAACGGATATTTCTGCAGGTTGGAAATCCGATGAAATCGAGGCCTGTGCAAATATTTGTTTTCCCTTTTGTGCAAATGTTCCGCATATGTTTAATAAGAAAACGCCATAAATCAATTTTGATCAATTTCAGTGCGTATTTTTCAGTGGGGAAAAATCTGGCTTTTATGATTCCCTTTTAATACGTATTTGTACGTTATTTAATAGCCACAGAAAAATAAATCATGCACCACTCATGCTTCTCGCTTCCAGTTTACAGACCAAACATCTAAACGTCTCCACTTAGTGATGCAGTGATGTTACCTTCCACATCGTGCAAAGATCTCTTGTGAAAACCTATTTCGGGTGGAAGTTCAGCAGCAGCCCACGCTGTCGCTAGTTCAAGCAGTAAGAAGAACTAAGTTTCCACCAGCGACACGATGCAGTTTGGATTTGCCGTTCCGCTCATTAACAATTTGTCAGAACAACAAACACGTGTTGGAACAATGTGACGAGAGTTGCAGTCGTCCTGTTGCTGTTGGATTAAGTAAACCCGGGATTAACTAAGATACTGTATAGGCTGCAAAGCTCTAATGTGGGGAAGGAAAAAAAAAAAGAAAAATGTCTGTTCTAGTAATAAAATCTTTCAAAGCCTGCAGCTTATCACTGCAAAATAAGCATCTTGCAACTGGATTACAACTCTCATGCTTGCAAGTGTTTTCATACTCCAGTCCAGATGGGAGACTCGCTCCGTAACCTAAGTGGATGTCTTCTTCCGTGCATCTTTTTTTTGTTTTTTTATATTGTAAATGTGACAAACTATACAATCAATTAATACCCGACAAGCCAATACAAACACTTGGAAGGACGCTAACTCCATCAGCTGTGTTTATTTCCCTTTTTCATTCGCCTCCTAAAAATTGGGATGCAGAGACTTATTTTCAAACTGGAGAGACGAACACATGGCGACTCCGTCTCTCAGCTGTACTTTTGTTGAACTAATAGATCATGGAAGATTATTAGAGATTATTTATAAAATTCTTGAAAGAAAAGTTGAGAAAAAATGCCCACTGACTCTACATTGGATACAAATAAACTACTAACAGTGTGTTTTTAAGGTGTGTGACAGTTTGGGCAGTGCAGTCTGGACATGACTGTAGTGCACACACACACACACATATATATATACATACACATACTCACAAACATATAAACACACACACAAATGCACACATGTAGACACACACCATGACATCCATGAAGCTAGCCAGCACTTCCTGTTGTTGTGTGACGTCTTTCTGAACGCGACTTTTCGGGGCCACGGAGCATCTCCTAATCTTATTCTTAAACATATCACTATCTCACGACCGTGTGCACCCTTCGATCCCGTGGGGACTATTTGTACTCTGAAACCTTTCAATCTTACCACTTTTTCACCGCGATATACCGAAACACATGTCAATCAGAGTCTTGTTAACAAGTTGTTTCTATTGGCCCGAAGCTAACGTGGGCGGAAGAAATGGAAACAATATGCTGGTTTTATTGGCTCACATGTTGCCCGTCTGTACATCTGATGGATGATATGAACTTTTAATGATACGGCACATTTTTTACACAACATCCCATCCATTGCTGAGGTGAGGAAATCACATATACACGTTAAATGATAAATTATGCCCATTTGTATAATTGTTTAAAGACAATTTCATCTTTCCAAAAATGTTATGCAGAATGTAAAAACAACAAATACTATGTAATGACTTGAAGGAGCCAGATAGTAACCAGTTGTTTAATTGATCTCGTTGGAGGTCTTGAAACAGAGATGTGGCGAGACAAGAATGCATGTTTGACCCAAACTAAAAAAGGCGAATCTTTCGCCGTTCTGTCACGATCCTTTCCCAAACTATGATATTTGATATTTTGAGAACACTTGAAACGTGGAAAGAAAATCAAACACTCCGCTCCACTTCTAGAGCTCCGTCTCCAGATACAAGCCAAACGGTGTCAGCGACAGGATGATCAGTGGAAGGGTCCAGTCGTTTACTGCAACATTTTAGATTTGTTTTGTGTTGCGTTCGGAGTTCTTCTTTTAAAAAAGCATTGTTTATTTTTTATAAAATGCTTATTACTTAATCTACTGTCATTTCTAGACGAGATAATAATGCATAATAATAATATGTTGATTGGTAATATTGATTTGTGCTGGACCTCTCAAATATCACCAATCTGTTCCTATAATCAGTTGCGTTTGATATTAAGGCGCAATATATTTCCATTTTTTCACACAAAAGCCAGTGGAGTGTCTGTAACGAACCGTGCTAATCACAGTCTTCATTTGGATCCCCCCCACCTCGCCTCTTGTCTCTTCACCTTCCGTCTCTCCACCTGACTCATCCACCCGTCTCTCTCTGCAGTCACGCTCCCGTCCGCCTGACGAGATCTCTCTGACACTCCTTGCTGACATATTCAAACTATTGTTCTGCCGCTCCGGGTGGCACAGGTGGGCCTGGTCTCTCCAACATGGCCCAGTTACAACGCGACACTGCCTGCCAACTCAGGCGGGGGAGAGGGGGAGCTGGAATGGGTTAGACCGTATTGCGCTGCACCTGCTTCACCCTCGCCATCAGATCCCCCCTCGCCTCGCCTGCCATGCTGCCGCTGCCGCGGAGAGTGCTCCCTCTCCTCGCCGAGGCTCCCGCCTCCTCCCCTCCACATGCGCCGCAAAACCCCGTAAAATCCACTGAACTTAGCCGCTCTGACGGCCGTGGCCAAAACAGCATCTGATGTGCCTTATTTGTTGACTGTGCGAGATTAGCTGCAGAGGGTACACGTCGAGGGGCTTACCATGCAGAGATGGAACGAAGCCCCCACCCCTCCGTCAAACACCCGCCAGTGCTGCCAAATAATGAGGAATGGAAGATTCTCCAGCTTGTCTAAAGCCCTCGTCACAGTCGGTCCGCACACACTTCTGCTCCCGAGCCAGACTGTAGTGCAGATACTGTAAGATGCTGAACCGGCTGCTGACTTCTGCATTCGCCCAGCAGCTCGGCAGCGAATGTTCCGGTCAATTCTGTCTCTCACCTGGATGGTCTGTGCAATATCACATGAATCTTTGACATGTACATAGCACAAATGCAGTTTGAACTGTGAGTAAACATAAGCTGACTGCGCCGAGGTCCGCCTCATTACTACAACAACCGGAGTAGTACTAAAAGCAAATTCTCCAAACATGCTGAGTCTTTGGACATCAAGCCTCCATAATGAGAACTGATCACTGTGTAATTAACATTCAAAGTCTGAAGACTCTTATTTTACCGACTGTCTGTTACCACATTTCCTGACTTTTGAAAAGACATACGTTTATTTAAGCTGTCCTCCTTGTGTGGTGTGAAGCATGTTGTTGGCGATGTGACTCAGAAGTTTGACGTTGTAACACAGAGTTTTACGCAATGACTCAGAAGTTTGACGTTGTGACTCAGAAGTTTGACATCACAACATAGAGTTTGACATCATGACTCAGTTTGTCGTGACTCAGAGTTTGACGTCTTGACTTAGAGTTTGACATCTGGACTTAGAAGTTTAACGCATTGATTCAGAAGCTTGACGTCGTGAATCAGAAGCTTGACGCCTTGAATCAGAGTTTGACGCCTTGACTGAGAAGCTTGACACAGTGACTCAAAGTTTGACGTTGACTCAGAAGCTTGACAATGTGACTCAGAAGCTTGATGTGGTGACTCAGAAGCTTGACAATGTGACTCAGAGTTTGACGTTGTGACTCAGAACCTTGACGTTGTGACTCAATAGTTTGACGTTGTGACTCAGAAGCTTCACAATGTGACTCAGAAGTTTGACGTCGTGACTCAGAAGCTTGACAATGTGACTCAGAAGCTTGACAATGTGACTCAGAAGCTTGACAATGTGACTCAGAAGCTTGACATCATGACTCAAAGTTTGACGTTGTGACTCAGAAGCTTGACAATGTGACTCAGAGTTTGTACAATGTTGTGACTCAGGGTTTGACATCAAAAGCAAGAGTTTTTGCAATGTGTGACAGTCAGAAAAACATGCTGGCATTGATAAAATGAACTGATGCATGCTTGACGATGTTTACGATTTATAAATATTAATAGCTTAGTAAATAAACGGCACATAAATAAGAATCCACTGTTGTTATATCCACCAGAGTCTGTAGTTTCCTATCCCTCCTCTGTGTGTTCCTACGTGACTCACAGGACATCACAGACTGAGAAGTCTGTGTTGAGCTCCGCCTTTCACCGTGATTTGTCAATTCAGGTGTCCATCGACATTTTGTGTGAAACTACCCAATGAACACAGGGAAGGAAATTCCTAAGGACCTTCCCACCCACCTACCCTGAAAGAAGACACTAGCTTTCAGTTAGATAGACAACACACTACCCACCTGAGAACACAGAGAGCGGCACCCTCTACTCTGCTCAGCTGTTGTTTTACTCTGCGTGACGCCACACACGGCCATGCGCTGGTAAACAGTAGGGCTGCAACTAAAGATTATTTTAATAATTGATTAATCTGTCAATTATTTTTTCAATTAATCAGATACAAATTATAATTCTAAAGCATTATATTTGTAACCTTTTATTACAAAAACAAAACTGACAGTGCAAATTAACTGTGCAAAAATTTTTAACAATAAAAAATGTATAAAAAATGAAGAAATACAAATCAGAAAACTTAACAGGATTTGTTTGTATGTCAGAACTTGTTCTCTACACTCACAGACATGCACACTCACAGACACACACACTCACAAATATGCACACTCATAGACACACACACATGCACAGACACACACACTCACAAACATGCAAACTCACAGGCACACGCACACTCAGACACACTCACGAACACACACACTCGCGTACACACTCATAACTTACGGGCTGCACTTTACCTAAACAAAGGTTGTTAATTAGATATGAAACTACAAATCCCAGCAGCACTTCCTCTGCATGAAGCCACATTATATCAGACTGTTGACCGCAGGTCTGTGTTCTGCTCCTCAGAGGAGATGTTTACTCGTTGCTTCTCTTGAAGCCGCCGCGGTATTTTAAAATGAAGACGTTATCTAACCGAACAGCTCAAACACGGGGAATGAACGACTAGCTCGCGAGCTAACGACAACAGTTAGCCTAGCTGCTAGTTTATAGTACACGCAACGCGACTATGCAGTGAGCGATACAACGGGCTGCACCAAAACCTCCTGGACCCGCTCCACTGAACTGTTTTGTTCAATACTCAAACATCTCTGCGACTTATTGAGTGGCGTAATAATTGTGTGACACAGCAAATCGATAATGAAATTCGTTGCTAACTTTTTTAATAATCGTTTTTTATCGATTTTATCGATTCGTTGTTGCAGCTCTAGTAAACAATACATAACACATACATACACACAAAGTACATATGTTGTTCTTGTTCTGAAAATTGTTCTTGAAAAAAGAAAACGGAACCGAAAACGTGCACATTGTGTAAACAATGTAAATAGTTTGTTTTTCTGTAGTACATATTTCGACATATACATATTAAATGGTCATTTGCACACATCCCAGGAAGCTTGATCTGGAGTATGAAGTCATTCCTCAAGTCCCATTTTATCTCAGTTGACATTGAATTATATGTATCTGCCATTGTATTTATATATTCCACTGCTTTTGTGAACTTGATACTTTTGGTAAACCAATTTCCATCACCAAAACAATTCAACCACATGATGTACGTTGTGTTATTACAAGAGATATGAAGCATTTCAAAAATCAAGCTGCCATTTTTTTTAGCTTCAGGGCCATATTATCACCTTACACTTGTGCCTTATTATATAGAGAACTGAGACTGTTCTGCAATTTTTGATGTAACAGATCGGTATACATCTCATATGCAAGTGCCTTTAAAAGAAGAATTTAAGAAATGATGTAAAATCTAGAAAAAGACCCTGAAGAGTTAACCTGAGTTCAAAGCCAATCAGGCTTTTATTTTGATAGTGCAGCTTTCCTCTCGCCCCAAAGTTTGTGTTGCACAATAAAAGTTTACCCAAACCACTAGAAAATCACTTGTGATTGTTAACTGTTGAGAAACTTCTGTAATTTGTGTGTGAAAGACATGTTGCTGTTCAGGGCGCCTGCATAGATGGATACAACTAGAACAATGTTGTAATTCCTCCTTCAGAAGTAGCCCTGTCCTCAGATATGATGTTGCCCACTGCCTCTAAAATATTTACGGCTAGCCAAAAGATGCACAATGACACATCTCCCAGAAAATGATTAATGAATGAAACTGACCGAACTGCCTCTATGGCAGGTTGATGTTGAAACCAGGCTTCAGTGAGCCCATGTAAAACACACTGACGGAGAGCGGGGAAGTGTGTGTGTGTGTGTGTGTGTGTGTGTGTGTGTGTGTGTGTGTGTGTGTGTGTGTGTGTGTGTGTGTGTGTGTGTGTGTGTGTGTGCACGCATGTGTGTGAGGCCTGCTGGCTGCTGGGGATTCGCTGTGTGAGAGCTCCCTCTTGGTGCCAGTCGGCCTACTGTTGGTAAGCAGACTGCTGCTACACCAGTGCTGCCTCCACACACACACACACACACACACACACACACACACACACACACACACACACACACACACACACACACGTTGGGTGAGACTGTGCACAGGGAGACTAAAGTGAGACGTCAATACTCTCAGAGAAGAAGTCGATGTTTCATTTGATTTGATTTAAATATGATTTCTGCTGATTGTATTATTTTATTTATAAATTATCAAGTCATGAATCTGTTAAAATTGTGTTTGCTTTATTTTAATTGTGTTCCACCTATATATATATATATATATATATATATATATATATATATATATATATATATATATATATACATTTTATAATAAAAAACAACTTGTGTGAGACTGTATCTGAAAACATATTTAATACATACACATCAATATTTATTTTAATATTTTCTTCATTGTCGTGTGCATCCTTTTGATTTTTATTATTTTCATAGAAAAATTATGTAATTTAAAAAGTCGTCTTTGAAATAATGATGACTAACTATTTATATAAATTAAATTATTGGTAAATAATTAGAAATGTAAATTTAAAAAACATGTAAAAAAAGAAAAAAGAAAGTATGAGGCAGGTTTTTAATTCTAAAAGTGAATACTTTCTTCCTCTGTGCTTTCAGGGTCGTTGTATTAACTTCAGCCGTGTGCAGCATCAGTAGAGGACACGGATGAGGAGCAACACGTGCTGATCGCTGACAACAAGAGAAGAATTTCAGGTTGTTGTTTGTTTGTTTGTTTTTGTCCTGCAGTTAAAAACCACTATCTGTTCGCTCCTCCGCTCTGCAGTCTCCTCTTCTCTAAGAAGCACACGGGTGAAATGTTAACATGAACTCTTATTCATTAAAGTTATTTTCTGCATTTTTCTGGACCAAAAACAAAACAAGAAGAAATGCATGTGAAGAAAAGACGCCTTCAGAACTCAGCACTCAGACTCGGTTAGCTGCACCAAAGGCTTTCACATATTCTGACCATATTGTGCCTTCTGTGGAAAAAAAAAAACTAATTTCATGGACACAGACGGAAGCTATCTAAAGAAAGAAAAGGGAGGGAGGAGAAAGAAAGAAGCTGAGGGAAAAGGGGGCTGTTCTGCCTTTGGCGTAGAACTCTGAATAATCCCAGTGGGGCCTCACGAGTGCAGAAGTCCGTCGCCTTTTGGCGATTGTCTCATCACGGATCCTCTCCCGACTTCAGCGGCGCTGGGGTCGCCCGGCGGGCCGCCCCCTCCGACCGGCCGATCTTGTCATTTTTAACACTGAGAAGTGCACACGCTTGACAAATTGTCGACAGGACGCCCCCGAGGTATCGAGAGACTTTGCCCCGTAGTTTTTTCCCGTTGTTTTTCTCCGAGACACCTTCCTTTTTCATTATGCACCCGGGACAGGAAAATTAATAGAGCGTTATTCGACCGCAGGACCAGAACGGGATCCAACTCGGTTTGAGGGATTGATGCCTCCAAGACCTTGACATGGCGCTTGGTGTTTTTTTTTTTTTTTTTGCCCCTGTTTCCAGCTCAGTCTGCTCTCTGCTCAGCAAGGCGTAGCACATCACCGCCCATAAACAGGCCCATCAGTTAAGACTTTTTTAAGATATAGATACAGCTGCTGCCCTCAACGCTGTCTCCATCCCTCCGAGGGCCGTTTTTTTTTTTTTCTCCCACCGGGCCGCGTCACAACTCACTACTTCACTCGGCGCCACGAATATCAAAGTTTAATTAAAATAATTAAAGGCAACAGCAAGCAGCAGCCTGTGAAGACTTGTCTGTCTCTTTTTTTTCATGCCTTTTTGACATTGAATGACCTATTAGTGCGTTATTCACAGGAAGAACACACACACACACACACTCAAAAAAGGAGGACACGGTGCCACGGTGACCGTGTGCCCACGTCCAAAACGCAAACCCAAAGTAACGGATGCGATGGACGGATAAGTATTGTTCATTTCCAGAAATTATGTCCACCTCCTCTACCCCCAGTTCCCTCACCCCCCACGCCAAAGAAAAGGGTGTGTCTATATATGTGTATACATATATATATTTATATGTACATATTATATATATATATATATATATATATATATATATATATATATATATATATATATATATATATATATATATATATATATATATATTTACTTTGTGGATTTCTCAAGCGCGCTGTCATGACGCCAATCCCAAATGATGTGAGGATGAGCGAAAAAAAACAGAAAACCCACTGTGGGGGAAGAAAAAAGGGGGCAGCAGCTGAAGAAAAAGGCTCGAATGATCCAGTCACTTCGGATACCGTACTTCAGATGCGAAATGGATATTCGAGTCGAGACCTGACAAAGCGCGCCAGCTTTGACGGGAAGCGGTATAGACAATGACCAGTGGCTGGGTCAGTGGGATGTCTCCGTGCAAGCAGGGGAGCTTATCAAATGACACTAAAAATAAGTTCAACAACCATCAAGTTTGAGGGGGGGTGGAACGGGAGAGCGGCTCACATTCGGTGGCGGCGTCGGCAACGCCGGTCTAATTATTCCTTTGTTTCCTCTTCGTCGTCCCGATCGCAGCGACATAAATAAATCCAAGTAGAATCCTCGGGGTGTGGCCGTAGCTACGTGTGCGACTTAAACGCTTTTTAGCCTCTTGCATCATTTTGGCAGGCGGACGTTTAATCGGCTCGTCAGCCTCTTTCTGAACGAGGAAGCAATTGAAGCACTTATGATCTTGTCTTTTTTTATCGCGTTACGAGCAACAGCGCCGGAATGTGATAACCCGACTGATGAGAGCTTTTGTTTCATGGCAGCCACGACTGCCGCCCTGCTAATAACGCGCCACACAGCATGTTTAGCACCTAATGTTGGAGGTTTATTAAAAGACCATTGTTGACTTTCTTTGTGCTTTTTATTATATTTTTTAACTGCTGCTTTTGACAAGAAAAAAAAAGTATATTTTGTTATCATTCTGCACTTGTTAAGATTGTTTTAATGACTTTAAAAAAAAAAAGTTTTCACATCAGCCAAGTTTTTCAATGTCACAATTGTTGATATGTGTTCATTTAATTTGTGTTTCTTTCACATTTTGGATTGAATTTGGTTTGCATGCACTATGTTCTGTCACATTATTATTATTGTTATTATTATTATTATCACTGAAGGTGCAGAAATTGTAATTTATCATTTTATTATCTTTAAAATTGTACAGTTTTTGTCTTCCATGCGGCCTTTTTTGTACTCACGTAGCACCTTTAAGTCGAGGTTCAGGGCACACGGGCTGCACATCGTGTGAGAGTTGCAACCAAAAAAAAGAAAAAAAAGACCTCTTGCTTCTTTTTTTTAACAAGTTTTACACTGTTTTTTTATTCTGTTTTTGTTTCACATTTCAGTCTGTTGTGTCAAATATACATTCGATGAAGAGCGAACGTTGTTGTCTTGTTTTTTTATTCCTCTCTTTTAACATGTGTGTGCCGGTAGGGGTGGACACGCTAAAGGCCATCTTTAATTGGGCCCTTACAGATTTATAGGGCCCGACAGGGAACGTGATTATACAGTGTGTGTGTGTGTGTGTGTGTGTGTGTGTGTGTGTGTGTGTGTGTGTGTGTGTGTGTGTGTGTGTATGTGTGGACATAAGAGTGGACAGTATGCAAGTCACCGGAGGCACCACACACACACACACACACATACACAAACACACACACATACTCTAAAACCCTCGAAGGTCTTCAACGCCCCAAAAATGAGGTCTTACATTTAGTAAAAATATGCGCTCGTACACCTTCTGCTTTATTCACATTTGCGTGTGTGTGTGTGTGTGTGTGTGTGTGTGTGTGTGTGTGCATACTATGACCCCTCCTCCATGTTGGAAGTGAAAGAGGGATGTCTCCTTTGTCGAGGTCATAAAAATCCAAAAGGATCGCTGAACATAATCACGTTTATTTAAACTTAGAAATATAACAGTTTCATAATAGTAAAAAAACTCGTGGTCTTGAAGTGCTACTAAAAAAAAAACAAACTATAATGTAAAAAGTTCTTCAGGTGAAGGTCAAAGGGTTCATAATGAGCCTTTGATTTAATCAGAATTAAGACGTGAAAAAGTTACAGAGGGTTAAAAAAGTATTTAGATTATAAATGTAAGTAAATGTAGCAATACTACTCTGTTGAAAATGTTATTGAGGTAAAAGTACAGAAATACTATCAGTGTACTTTTAAATATCAAAGAGTATAAGTCCACTGGCTTACCTTTTACAATATGAAGGTTACAATCTGCCTCTTTTTTAATCTTTCCAAGAAGTTTTTTTAAGTTCTTTAAAAACATTATTCAGCACTTTTATAATCTGACGAACTCCAAAAAGTTTAGTACAACTAACGTAATTTACTTCAACCTCTAAAAGCTTAAATTAGGTTGAAGTAACTTAATGTTCATCCAGAAAGTTGTGTTATGCAGAAAGGGTTCAATTCTAAATATTATATTAATGGGTCGTTATTCTTGATGCATTAGGATGTAAGTATGTAACTACTTTCCATAAAGTTTAACAGTATTTCATTTATAAAATATCATGTTTTATAAAGTGTTTTTTTTCAAGAAAAGTTTATTCTGTAAAGTATCTAGAAGTCAGACAAATAGTAAAAGTAATAAGATAGAATAAACTATAGTAATAACATCTAATTTAACAGACATGAGAATATAACATATATTGTGGAAGTGAAATTGATTCGTGATGAGGTATTTTACTCAGATACAGAATACTAATACATCATTTCCACTTTTGAGAAAACAACTTTTCAAATACATTATTGTCAAATTCCAACAGGTTTACAGTAAATTATATATATATATATATATATATATATATATATATATATATATATATATATATATATATATATATATATATATATAATAGACCATGAATTAACACAACTGAAAAGTTATATAATTGACCCAAAAATGTTCAACTTAGCCGCTTCCTGTTTCTCCAAAATGAGCATTTGTTTTGAGCGTTGTAAAAAAGAATTAGCAAACGTTTTGAAAAAAGATGATTGTGATTGACGCCCTGCAGAGAAACACGGGAGAATTTATCAAAATAAGTCATTTATTTTCTGTCATTTTACAGACAAAACTATCAAAGAATGAAGAAAAAACAAGCAACGTATATGAACAGATTCTAAGCATTGTTGTAAGCAGCTCCTTGTCTCCTGTCTGTTCTTCACTCAAGTCTTGATTACAAACATTTCCCAGAAAAACAGCTGCATGGAACCCAAAAAAAGAACCTTTTAAACCCAGTGAGTTATTATTTATTCTTTCTTACTTCCCCAAAAGCTTTCATCTGCTGATTCTGTATACATCGGACTGAATAAAGTCGTCTACGTGTCGCTCTGATTGCTGCGCTCAGCGGACACAGAACACCAACACTCCAAAAGAAAAAACAATTATGAACTGCTTTATTAAAATATCTGCTCATCTAATGGGTTTACGGTCGTGCTTATGATTAGCAGCTACAGGCTGTGTTGCTTTAAAACAGCTGGCTGCAGGAAACACTCGTGGTCATGTGACTTTATTATTCATTCATCTCAGACTGAAGTCTGCTGCGTGGCTGACGTCCATCCTGGCTTCTTCTTTTTCTCACCACAGTTAAATTGTTCTCTTAACGTTCTCTCGAAGCGTTCAAATATTTCAATGAAATAGCAAATGAATAAAAAGAAGATGAATAAATAGATGAATAGAAATCTCAGGTATGTCTGCCACGACCTCCTGCTGTAATGTTTGAAATACATAAAACACAATTTACACAAGCGTCATCTGAAGTGGACGAGAGGCAACGCAGCAAAAAGCTTAAATATGAGATTGATGGGACCATGGCGTGGACATACACAGAGTTACACACACACGCACACACACGCACACACACACACACACACACACACACACACACACACACAGCTCTGAATACATGATCTCCTGATGGGATCATAATAAATTAAACTACTGGAGTAGATAACCAGATACATTAAAAAATGTTTATAAATGATGTTGATTTTATTTGTAATGTTTTTTTGCACAAGAGACAAATTATATATCATTATTATGTTAGTATTATCATTATTATTATTGTTATTAAATATTTAAATCATACAAACTGCATATTTTTATATTATTTTGTCTGTATGTATCTTCTTCAGTCAAAAACTGGAAACCTTTACATTTTCACAAACTTTTAATGCAAATAACAAAAATGTAGATTTCCCACGAGCCTCTGAACACTTTTCAGTGACAACTTTATATTTTGTTCTTTTAATGAAGCGCCGTTCTGTCTCACAGCCTCTTCCATCCAACGCACATTCAAGCTTATAGATCGCGTGTAATGTAAACTCTCTCAGCAACACTAAAGCAAACAACATAGTATGGAGAGGAAAAAGACATCCGGGAGCGGCTGAATTAACCAAAAGATGTCGCGTGTTTAAAGAAGCTCAGGCGCTGCAAATATTCTTAAATTCAGCCGGAGACGAAATCTCAAATACGAAACAGAAGAGAAACACGACAACAGTTTTGTGGAAGATCGTTTTGAAATGAGTAAAGTTGATTAAATTCACGTTCCCCTCACACTTCAAGGCCGCGCTGGGCACGTTTACACCGGAGTTCTTGTGACTTTGAGAAAGAGAAATAATTCACTTTCGTATCCCAGTTTGATCCATGGATCGAAATGAAAGCAGCACACGAAAGGTCTTTGCATTCTTTTTCTATTTCTGTATTAACAACTTGCAGCCAAGAAAACACCGAGCAAACTCTCAAATCCAGCTTGAGCTCTGCCACAAGGTTCTGTTTTCGCAATTTGATGGAGGGGGGCTTAGCCGCCATAAAATTTCAACCCTCCACTTCCCCTGATAAAAGTTTTCTCTGGCAGGCGGCGGATGGACTTAAGCAGCTGTTGCCCCCCCTTTGCCCCCCCCCCCTACTCTCCGCCCGACCGAAACCCCGTCTGGCTTCCCAGGTTATCCCCTATTGCACAGTTGTCCTCTGAAATGTGGGTAACTGTAGGGGATCAAGTACTCTCTCTAGCCTTTCAAAGCCGGAGCCCGGACCCCCGTCCCGTCCAGGGGGCCGAGCATCCGCTCGAAGAACAGCTTGTTAGAGTTGACACTTGATTTTAATGCATTGTGTTTCTGAGAGCTTTGCAAACTAAATCCCCTTCTCAGGCGATACGGAGAGCTGAGAAGCCGCCAGCGACGGCTGTGGAAAATGCAGGTGGTGGTGTAAGGGAGAGGTGGGGGGTGGGGGGCTGGGATTAGGAGAGCTTGGTGGTTCAGGATTTCAGAGCTTTATCTTGATGCTCTTTTCTCCGTGAGCTCCCTGTGAATTTTAAAGCCCAATATACTATATGTGCTGATAAAGATTTAGGACTCCTGTAAGATGATTAGACTGCTTGTCATGTGACGGTGTACAGTTATTTCAACGGCACAGCTAAGGAAAGCGACACCCCACCCTCACTCATGTATGTGTGATATAAGTCAAGTCATATTATACATGGAGATTGGGCCATTTGTCAAATAAAATAGAATCAGAATGAACCATGAAACAGAAAGCTTTAAACCTACTTACGTCTTAAAGCTGCATTCTCTCTGCAGAGGAGTTCTGTGACCAGAACTCCTCTGGTTGTATAGAAGTCTATGCTTCATGTATTAAAGCTGCATTCTCCCTCCTGACCACCAGGGTGCTTCATGTGATAAAGCTGCATTCTCCCTCCTGACCACCAGGGTGCTTCATGTGATAAAGCTGCATTCTCTCTCCTGACCACCAGGGTGCGACTCCTCTGGTTGTATAGAAGTCTATGCTTCATGTGATGAAGCTGCATTCGCTCTCCTGACCACTAGGGTGCAACTCTTCTGGTTGTATAGAAGTCTATGCTTTATGTGATGAAGCTGCATTTCTCTATTGACAACCAGGACGCCACTCTTCTGGTTGTATAGAAGTCTATGCTTTATGTGATGAAGCTGCATCTCTCTATTGACAACCAGGACGCCACTCTTCTGGTTGTATAGAAGTCTATGCCTCATGCGTTAAAGCTGCATTCTCTCTCCTGACGACCAGGGACCGACTCCTCTGGTTATATAGAAGTCTTTGCTTAATGTGTTAAAACTGCATTCTCTCTACTGACCACCAGGGGGCGACTCCTCTGGTTGTATCGTAGTCTACGAGAAAATGACACTCCCAGAGACGTACACAGCGTCTCTACGTCACTCCTCCTCAGTCCAGATATGGTCGTTGGCTGCAAAAGTCAATGGATGACATGATGACTCGTCTACTTCTAACATACAGTCGAGGTTTTATTGCGGTGTCTTCGTTCATATCTACATATGGGTGCTTGTGGCGAGGCTTTTTGTGGCGAAGGAACATTGCTGGATATCGGTACCGACTAAAATGTGTAATAAACATAAAATAATATAAATATTTTACAGTACTGTGTAGAATACAGTATAGCCAACCGTTAATTCAAGTACATGATGCACGTACTGGGTCTTTATTGCACATTGCTACTTTTACAAGCAGACAAAACTTAAATCTATACTGCACATTTGATTCCAGGGTGGAAGCAGAGCGCTTTAGTGCTGATACACATAAATCCAACACAAAAAGAAAATAAAAATGCACTGTGCCAGAGAAAAAACAAATATTCTCTCAATGTAGTCTCGTGCAGTATTCCAGGAAAAAAGCTTTTGATTTGGCCGCTTGAACTGACTGATGTTTTATGGCAGGAGCATATTTCATAAGCGGGGACGAAGAGTAGCTGATCTGAGCATCCAGTTATTGTTGCTGTTTTAAATAATTTCTTCAAATGAAAGAAATATTATGTGACCGGGTTCTCAAACGGACAGACGGGTCAGCGCATGGGAAAAGGTTGCGGATTACATTCTACGTCTCCCACCTACACACAAAAAAAAGAAGCGAGCCTGCTTTTGCACTCATACCTAGCTACTGCTAGGTATGAAATAATGATGGCACAATATGTGTGCCGAAGCTCCGCGGGGGCATATGTTGAGTCAGACGGGCCCTAGCGAGATCACCTGTCCGGCCGGAGGGGTCGTCAGGGGCCGTCTGGAGCCCCCGCTAATGATAAACCCTCCAACATACTGACTGTCAGCTCACGGCGGACGGGGAGGAGGTCGGGAGGGAGAGGGGGGGGGGGACTTTCTCCGAGGCGGCAGATCCACGGCGGCTGACTGAAGGCCCCCTGAGCCAATGGCATGGGGGCTGTGTGAAACCAGCGCCGTCCTAGGTCTGGGGGCTAGGGGGGTGGAGTCCTGGCAGAGCCGGGGGTCGAGTCACCTTGCCAGCAGCGCTCTGCGTCGCACTTTAATGAAGGCAGAGGGAAACTTTTGGCTGGAGGTGTTTTGTGGGAAATCGTGTCACATTTTTTTATTAATTCTTTCCAAAAGAGGTGAGAGGAGGCGGCAGATTGCTTCTGACGTCTCCAGCAGATGTTTGGAAATGGTGCTAACGTTGTGGGATTATGTCTGTAGGTGAACAAGCAGCGAGGAACTCACAATATCAGTGAGTTAATTACGGGTGAAATGTGCCTTTTACATGGAATACATAAAACATGTTTTTATGAAACATATGTTTCATGTATTTGACACATGTTTATATGTACTGTTGGTTCACACTGCAGTACACCACGAGCTAACGCATAATGCATGCTAACGCATAAAATTTGTGGTTTGAACTACTGGACTCCAGGAGGTCATATGATTACAAAGTGTGTAGTTCGTGTGAAACCTCATATTTATGTCAATGCTTAATCTGTTGAAGCTGCATTCTCTCTCCTGACCACCAGGGTGCAACTCCTCTGGTTATATAGAAGTTTATGCTTCATGTGTTAAAGCTACATTCTCTCTCCACTGACCACCAGGGGGCGACTCCTCTGGTTGTATAGAAGTCTATATAAATGTCTCTACTTCTCTCCTGATGTATTCCCTCAGTAAACATTGTAAACATGAGTTTATGTCTCAATCTCTAGTTTCAGATCTTCCTCAATCATGAATAATGTTCATTTAGTAAATGACGGTCCAATCTGGAGTCGAACAGACTATAAAACAGGGGATGCATTAGGGCGGGGCTACAACGTGATTGACAGGTCTCACCAGAGACGTCACAAACACTATGTCCACTTCTCACATATGATCTCAGGTGTAGCAATGCTAATCCTTAAACTCTACTGGTAATCAACAACTCTACTATACCCAGTTCCATTTCATTTTGAAGTTAATGTTCACATTTCTTATGAAACACTGGTGTTTTTAAGTTCTATTGTGTTTGAAGCATCTATTGGCCTGTTGTCCTGCCGCTATCTCCATCTTCTCCATCCCTCTGGAGCCTCTTCGTGGAGCCTCTACTTCCCAGTTGGCCCCCAATCCAGCCCGTACTGTAATCGCTAAAAAAATAAAAGGCCTGAACACAACCTCAGCTGCTGCGCTCGCTGGGGCGAAAGAAAACACAGCCCTCCCACACGGCCAATGCCACTTCTCTCTTTCTCTCTCTCTCTTCGTGGCTGGCATCGCTTAACATTACAATATTTTGCCGGTGTTTGCCCACGGATGATGAGGCTCTCATTGCTATGCATGTGCCAGATGAATCATAAACCTATACCATATGCCATCGCAATTTGCTGATGGGCCCAAGCTGTTTTGGAGGATATAAAATCCTGGGATTAGAGAGGCTTGATCCTCAGTGAATGAAGGGAGTGAAGGGCAGGGAGAGAGTGAAAACGGGGGGAGGGGATGGCCTCTTTCTGCTTTTCTATTGGTTGACAGGTCAGCGGCGGTGGACAAGGTATAGGCTGCCGATGGACACCACCCTTTTACCCGCGAAGGTATTAGCTCAACACGCTTGTTTTTGTGAACGCAAACAAACAATCACAAAGACGACAACATGTTTGTCACCTCGTCCCCCGTGTCGTATGGCGGTAATTGAAGTAGCTGTCAAAGACAAAAGGGGACAAAAGCCCCTTTGAGAGAATTACCGTTGTTATCGTCCTCCAATCTGAAATCAAGAGTATTGCGTTTGTGTTGGAGCTAAAGCTCTTATTTTAAACTGAGGAATTCCTGATACGCAGGTATTTGATTGTTAACCAAAACAACTGGTATTAACAGCTTAGTTTGCATTAGTGAGAGGAAATTATTTTTTTGTTGTTGCTTTTTTTTTCATCTCACAATGCCTGAAATATTTCTCAAAAAGGTTTGCGTTCAACTTGTGGTGGTTCCCATGAAGTGTTTGTTGTTGTTGTTGAAGGCTTTTATAACGTAGAACATACGTTATCTTCTAATCTCGGTAATATAGAGTTCTTTTCTTGTAACTTTCAATGCCAAACTCTGCAAAAATGGGTATTTTTCCATTTTTGTGTTGACCAAACCAAGGAACAATGGAACCAACAAGTTTTATTGTTCCAACTTGTAGAATCATTGTAAAGCAACACATACAAATAACCACCAAAACTCAACCAAAACGCCAGATTTCCTGTTCAAAATCTGGTAATTTATAAAGTTGAAAATCCAGGTTTGCTTTTGTACTTCATAAGAGAAAATACTGGGAAGGTTATTGGAAGACTTTAGCAAAACCTTTGACAGCATTTGTAATTGTCTTACTGCCAGCGTGTCTGTTGACCAACCCGGAGTTTCAACAGGTGAAGTTGTTATTTGTGTCTTGTGTAATAAGTGTGGAGGTATTCTTGACTCATATACTTGTATTTGGTTCCTCATAAACAATCTTTCTCAGTCTTTAAAGTAGCTCAAATCAAAATTCAGAGCAACGTGTTCTTACCGGAGCCCCCAGCGCCTGAATTTTCAAAAAGAAAGTATCTTTTTTAAAAACATGAACATAATTATTTCCGCAACCACGTTTATTAACTTCATTTAAAGTGCTACAAAAAAAAGGTTTATAGTAATAAACCTTTTGAGAATATACATATCGTTATGAAAGTAACAAATTTATATAAATAAATTTAAGTACTTACGTAACTCCATGAACTTGCTGCAGCGACCATAACATTTCTCATCAACTCATCAACAAACCCCTTAACAAAGTCAGATTTCACTAACAAACACATCCATGTAACCGTACGGCGTGTGGGAATCTAACAAATCAATCAATGTCCTTATGAACCTCATATTGGTAGCTAACAAAATCACAAAACAGTCGCAGCTTCTTCTTCTTTTTTTGCTTGCAGACTATTTTGATGAAGGGAAGATGTTTCTGCTTCCGGGTTGTAGAGCACCAGCAGAAGCTCCTGAAGACTTAAAGCCGTAGCACGCAAAGATCCAACAATGTTTTCACATAGAACAGGTAACTTTTATATTTTTGAACCGACACGTTTTCTGTTTACTGAAACAGTTTTGCAGTGATTTTGGATTCCTTAAGTTCTAAACTTTCCAAAATGTGTTGTTACTATGTAGGATGTTGTTAAGGCCCTGAACCATGGAGTTGCTAAAACTCAGGGACCACTTGAGGAGGGATTTTTGGCAAATCATGGTCATAATCATGCTGGATGTTATAAAAAAATGTATTTAAATAAGAAATACTAAACTAAAAAATATATAAAATAACACAAGCATTAGAACTTATTTGGGGTTCATACTTGATCGTACTTGATCACAGGGAAAAGAGGTACAGACCCATGTATGGGCCTATGGGGTTCAATATATATCATCTAAAGACGTACATGAGTAATGTGTAAGGAAATCATTCTCCCTCTGTTCCCCTTCCTTTTCATTTGGCAACAGCTGTTCTTTGTTGCATTTGGTCCTTAAATGAAGTTACATGTGATTGAAAAATTGAACGTTCATATATTCAGTGTTGATCTCTTGGCGCCAGAAGGAAACAACAGGCCCTCTGTTTATTTACTACGCCAGTGTGAAAGGTCAAAAACTAAATAAAAATAAACAAGTAAAGAGGCTTGATTCATTTTTTTATTGATATCAATATTTGGCTCATTCATGTCACGCTTCTTCGAGCAGTTTAAGAGAAAAAGAACAAAATCTCAACTTTCTATTAAACTTTACTGCACTTTCTAAAGGTCACCCGAACTTAAACCTTTTATACTTTTTAAAGGTTTTAATGTATAATTTCTTAAGTAATTGCGCAATAGACTCAGGAGCACCGCTGTGGAGAAACTGCGCTAAACCGTCATAACTCAAACTAACAGCATGTATAAGCGATTACCTCGTACTTTTTAATTGAGTGGGTTCAGAGAAGCTCTAACTTCCCAGTTTTACGAGTGGAGGGGGGGTGTGAGGTGCGGGGGCGGGGTTTAACGGCTCGGCCGCAGTAATTCGATAATCATTTTCATTTGGTAGAATGCTGGCAATCAATCTGACGGATGACTTCATCAATCCTTACTACGCAGTCTTATAGGCCGCGGACTCTGGAGTGTGAGTTGGAGAGGCCATGAATTTTCTCTTTATGAATCACATTCCCACTGAAAGTTGATTAGTTGAGCTTTTGCAGCGGGGAAATTCAGCCGCACTTGATATTCATTAAGATAAGGTGTTACTGCCAGCGTTGCATGCTTTGTGACAATAATTTTTCTCCATTTGCATGAAAATGGGCTTCCGAAATTTTTTGAAATGGCAAAAATACAGTCTAGCCCATTGTGGCGCCGTTGTTTGGCAGCAAGCAGGAGTGGAGTGATTTATTCATGAGGCTGGCAGGATGCTGGGTGCCACCATCTGAAGTATGTGCAGAAGGAAGGGTGCAGTTTGCGTTTAGAAAGAATCAAGTCCAATTTCAAATTTAAAATCTAAATGTTTTTGCTGATCCTCAAATCCTCGTAAAGTACCTTGAAATCAAACGAGGTCACATGTGCAGATTAATCGAGCGAAACATTTTTCCAAGCCCCAAAAGAATCCCCGAACAAATCTCACCGTTGATCCCCGATTGATCGTGTACGACACAAACGAGCTGAGTCCCTCTCTAACTCCGTTGTTTTGCTGCAGCTCCTGTCGTGTGTTCAAACAATCGGTCCGTGAATCATATTTGCACCATCCTATTAATAATTGAGATTATCCTCCTTGTGATTATCCTGTTTTTGTGGACCAACAAATTTTGAGGGAGTAGTTGCAGAGGATTTACGAGGCGTGACGGTAAACAAAGGTGTAAAAAAATGGGATTTCTTAGATTATTTAGCTTTTGATCACCAATTTAGATAAACAACCAACAAAATACATGTTATTTTGTTTTTTCGCGACAACTTTTTTAACACTTTCTCAAAATAAATGTATCAACTGACACCCAGAGGTGTCATTCATTCACCCACATGACCCCGCCTCTGACCCGCTTCTCTTATTGAAGAGTACACTAATGTGTGACCTCACAATGTGTCTGTATACAACGGTTCCTCCGATACCCACGAAGGCCAGCTTACGAGGAAAGCCTGCATCATGTTTCAATTTCGACTCTTTACATGTACAAAAAGATTGTTAAATACTTTGTTAAATTAAGGAAAAGATTGTTAAATACTTTGTTAAATTTAGGAAAAGATCGTGAAATAGTTTGTTACGTTTAGGAAAAGATTGGGAAAAATACTTTGTAACGTTGAATAAAAGATCGTAAAATACTTTGTTACGTTGAGTAAATGATATTTGTGTCGTAATTAAATTACGTAAATGACCTGAGAAAAACATCAGCTTTGACTTCTCAGTGAGTCCAGGGTCAATCATCGGTGTTTGATGGATCCATCCAACAAATGGGAGATCTACGAATCTAAGTTGCATGCTTTTACACAAGGATAGCCACAGATGCTTGATGAGACCACCTGACAACACAAAACCAGTAGAAGTGAATATTTAAGATCAAGTTACACACAGGATGTATCCAGAATGATGTTGTTTTCTATTCATTGAATGCACCTACCAAAGCCGCTCACCCTTTGACATTTGCCATTACCCAAATCCCAATCAATAAAAGATATATTATAGTCTTCCCTCCTTTAGTCTACAAGCAGCACCACCCGACCGTCTCAACCCCAGTGAATGTTCTCCACTGCATATATACTACAGTATGCTTCTCCTCCTCATTGACTCGCTCTTCTATCAAACCCTTTTTTGGACAATTGGTCGGGACAGCCTCAATCATCTCACCTGCCCGGACGGATAAAGGAGAATGACATTAAGACAAAGTGAGAGTGCCCCTTCTCCCTCAGGGGGGTCGGAGCGGCTCTGCGGTGAAGAAATCCATCTCCGGCTCTCAATCCCGTTGATGTCTTCTCACCTGAGGGAGGTCGACCTCATCCACACCACTCGCCCCTCGCTCCACCAGCACACCTCCAGTAGCTGGTCTGCGCTGGAGAGAAACACCGTTGCTTATAAGAAGCCTGCAGACGTCAGCACGTGTTATCACGATCAGGCCTCAAATCCTTAGAAAGAAAGACCACCCTCGTCTTATGGTACCTGCATTTATACTGCATTTTCATATATTATGTCTAGTTTCTGTAAAGCGTAAAATCATAACTAAACCATTAATTACAGCTTCACTCATCTGATCACACACATGCTGCTGGTCAGAATGACGATTTAGAATTACGCATCTAATGCGGGAAAAAAAAAAGAAGAAGAATAGAGATATTAACAGTGTCTTACTGTAGCTTTTTTTCAGGAAATTACAGACTTAGTGGTATTTCTGAATCCAGCTCAAACACGCAACAATTTACTCAGTTGCCCAAACATTTGGATTAGTTGTTAAGCCCCTTCACACCGGCAAAATAACATGTATTATTTATTCTCAGATGAGATTAAATTTTTTTTTTCAGACTTTAGTTCTCTGCATCTTTAGCCATGTTTAGTTAAGTGAAAAGAAAAGACAATAATTAAGAAAAGGGATATATTTGTATTAGTCTTGTACATAAACAAATCTATTGGAACAGCAAAATTCCAAAATCTTTTTTTTTTTAAAAATACATTCACAGCTAAACAATTAACAACAATTAACCCGTTTCTCTGCTCAAACTCGAGGTGACATGGAAGAAAACTGATCATTTGTGCCAATTGATTGTTCTACTTGTTGGTCACATGTTGTGATGCGGTTTACTGAATGCACGACTTAACATACACATGTTCCGCCTGAAGGGGATTAAAGCCAATGGGATCAATGAAAGTCTTGATTGCATTAAGAAGTAGTCTGAACCCCTCAAGAGAGTTCATCCAGGGCTGCATAGAGGTCAGAGGTGTCTCCTTGGGGAATAAACGTTAAGCATGTGGTCCGCATTGAGAACACATGAGTTCTCATTTGCGGCGTACGCGCCTTTATAATCCCGCGAAGAGATATTGTAATCTCTGATAGCGTGACCAAATTTGACGTGACCTCCAAATTTACACTAGAGGATCAGTGGCTATCCGGTCACCGGTGCTGCAGGGAGGGACCCGACATGACAATCTGCTTCAGGGCTTAGTTTCTTGAGGCGGCGAGAGGAAATCACGCGAGGGCGACTATGCATCTTGTTCTGTTCCTCGTATGTTCTTAATATCGTGATATGCCTGAAAAACAGACATGAGACATCTTCTCGTATTTGGAAACTTGACAAGATTACAATAGAATATAATAAAGTAGAAGAGCAACTTCTCATGCATCTTTTGTTCATTTATAAATGTATACATTCGTATATGATAAATGACACTAACTACAATATAGTTTATGTATTTAGGTGAAAATACATGTTGGTATGATTCAATATAATTTAACAGCACCACAAACTTCAACCTCTGAATAGACCATGAAGTTGGATCACACCTTTCTCAGACAATTGAAACAAAAAATATTGTTATAACCTCCATGAAAGTACATAAAATTGCAGTCATTTTTGGCTGTTTGGTTCATCGTTTTCTCACACGACATGTTACGTAACAAAGAAGTCAATCTTACTTAAGAACGGCAGTCACATGACAAATATTCAAGATAATCCACAGACTTTGTTTTGAGCACTTTGAAGGAAGGAATTATCAGGATATCTCTAAAACGAGGCGACTCCCACCAAAACAATCCAAGAGAAGAGGGGAAAATATGTATTTTGGTTTTGGTTTTGAACTGTCCCTTTAAGTGTGGACATTTTATACTACGTCAGTTTGCAACGTATCACCATTACAACGGTTTGTGTGATATCTTACGGAAAGTTTTTTTTTGTGCTTTCCCAACCACCATTTTTTTCTTCTGCAGTCTTTATACTACCTGTTAATAGATTACCTTCAATTTGCTTTGGTGGGCTATCTACGGACTCCGGTGTATTCCTTTTTCTTTCCCTGTAGGTGTAGCAGCAAACGCTGCATGCAAACAGCTTGCTTTTATCGCCAGAGAAAGTCAGAATGTGTTGATGATTTCTGCAGCCAGACGATACGCACGGCAGCGCGTGAATAAGTGCGCCATTTTTTATAATTTTTTTCCATGTTCATGCTGAAGGAGCATGTCGGCCAGCGCAACAGTTTTTTGGACACATTGGCACTCGATGACACACAAAAATGTTTCCTTTTAATTATGACACAAAATCAAATTACCTAGAATATATACATCTTTACGCTGTTGGCTGAAACATGTTTTACAGTAATGGGCATTAAAAGCAAGTCTTAATGTTGATGCTTCAGAGACTTTTCTGCTGCTCACGGTTACATGACGCCTCAGGGACAGATCAAATTGAACTTTTTCTTCTTTAATCAAATGTCACAACTGGAAGGGGGTGGGGGGTTATTTATTTCAAACTAAATATAATTAATAAATTATGAGTCGAACACGGCAACGCTAGCTTTTGTGGAAACAGAAATCTTTGTGTGTGTGTGTGTGTGTGTGAGCAAGTACATATAGATAACGAAGGACAAAAATATATAAATGAAACACCTCGAGCTCATCCCGGATGAGTCCTCAGTCGTCTTATGTCTTAAAGGCCGTGCACATTAATTAGAAATCTCACTCAGAGGGCTCGGTAACACGCCCAGTATTAACCGGCGTGTCATTAATAAGGAAGGGAGACTGACATGTGAAGGTCTCACATTGTGACTAATTGAAAAGGCATCAATCATCCGCGGCCATTTCACTTGCCTCAGCACCTGCTGCTGCATGGAGGGTCACACTTTGAACAGGATCGAGACGACTTAATCTAGATAGATTAGCGCCGCGAACCAAGCCGGGAGGATGTCGGCCTCATTCGAGTTTTATCTTCTGAGGTTCAGGTCCATGTTGTTTCTGGCCCTTCCTGGAATATTCTATAAACAGGTAAGTTGGTTTTGTTCATTTTTTGCCCCATTATTTAATAGTTCAGGGAAACTCTTTTTTTCAGTGGCTTGTCCCTTTTGGCCTTTTGGATCAATGCAATGATTTTTAAATGGTATTTTCTTGGGATCACAATGATGCCGATAGCCAAATATGGAGGAACTAGAATCCACTGTTGCAATAGTGGATCTCCATTGCAACAACTGGTCTCCATTGTAACAACTGGTCAGGTCCAGACCCTTTTGAAGCGACTTCATCAAGTGTTGTTTTGCACCCAAATATCCTAACAAGCTATCAAGCTTTAAACAGGATAACAAACATCTGGTTGTCAGAGTCGATATTCCAACAGCGGAAATTCAAGTTTTACAGCATTCAGACGGTTTCAGAGATCCTCGATGGTGGAATGAGCTCCGCAGAAAGTCTTTACATCCTCCGCCACAAACTAAAAACACATCCACACCTTGAATAAGGAAGGTAGCGCAGTAGTAGCACTTTCGTAGCACGTAAATGTCTCTTACAGATATCACTCTGTAGTTTGACTTCCTTGAAGAAATTGTGCTTTCTTGATTCTTGTTGTTCTGAGTTTGTACTCAATTGAATGCAATTATTGTAAGTTGCTTTGGATAAAAGCCTCGAGACTACTGTATTGCCTCGGTGCTAAACCTGTAAAGAAGTGTAAGATGCATTGTAAAGAAACAAAGGTTAAATATTTTGAAAATGTATATTCTTAAGACCTCTTGTTTCTGAAGCATTTAAACCAAAGTGGCCTTCTTTGCATAATCACAACACATTTAATAGTTTGAGAGGCCAAGCACCTCGCACTGGCTTCAGTTCGCCGAGTATAAATTAAACTTTAGGAGACAAAAAGTGTTTGCCATTTTCATACCATTAGCGCAGCTTGTAATGCGTCATCTTTTGTTTATTGAGCATCTTTGATGAGGTCCATGTCTCTAACTAAGAATTTAGATTTAGCATCACGTACAATGCATTCAACAATTTAACAATTACAAATTATAGATTAGTACGCTGTGCGGTGGTCTAGTTGCATCCAACTAATAGTAAAGTGTCATCAGAAACGTGAGATAGCTCCTCCTCCGACGGAGCCGTGATGTAATATGAAGAAGTTTTGGGTAACAAAGTAAGAGGGCGAGTATCTCCAGAGGCCGGATGGAGGATCATCAATAACCCACCGCCCTGAACTCACTTCTGTTTTTCCTTTTCCGTATTTGTCATGTATATTTCATCCTCGCGTCCCACCGGCTCGGGCTCGGCCGCCACCAAAGTGTGGACTAAACAGATGTTTGGAATGGCAGATGAACACGACTTAGGCCTCGCATATGCTGCACAATCAGGAGTCGGGAGTTATTTATTTATACCAGTGAATAATGTAACCACACTTTTTTTGGGTTCGGGTGTGTGTGGGCGACTCAGTTCAGCTCACGACAAGCTGATGTTGGTGTCACAGGAAATATCAATCACGCTGCACTGTGGGCTTAACTCTGCATTCAAGTTAAATCTCTTCTCACCGCATGCTTTCTAACCTTTAAAAAAAAAAGCGTCATCCGCTACCGCCCTCCCGATGTGGACTTTCTCGCTCTTCATGCAACCTGAGTTGTTCTGACAGCCTAATAATGGTGCGGATAGACTCACAGTGGATTGTGAGTTGAAAGGTGCTAAAGGTTGCCTCGTGCATCGATGTTTGTCGAGTTCGGAGTGAAGACGAGCCATGATGGAGCCAGATGCTGCATACATTGTCCATAAACTAGCAAGATAGATAGGTAGATACTGGCAGATGATAGAGAAGACCATCCAGTTTATTAGATACACCTTACTAGTACGGGGTTGGACCCCCCTTTTGCCTTCAGAACTGCCTTAATTCTCCTTGTGGAGTGCATGTGTAAAAGTATAAGCATGTGGGAAGGTATATATGCAGGGCTCTCAAGTGTCACGCATTGAGCAGGACTGTCATTCATTTTGGTCTGAAGTCACGCCCTCCCGCCACTTATCGTATTTTCACGCTGAAAAAAAACTCTAGGCTATTTAATGTACCGCGGCACGCAAACATGACCTGGTCGCGCTGCCCTCACCATGGAGGAAGCACGTCTCCCCCGAATCCCCTGGAGCTAAACTAATAACTAAACTATTGATACTGGTCCCGTTTTGACTAGTAGTATTGATTATTTAGTATTTATTTTATTATGTTTATTTGGGTCTACATTGACATGATAGCATCACATCAATCTGCACATGCGTGGTGCATTCAAACAACAAAAGCATGGACGAGTTTCTCCGACCAAGACATGATAGCTAAAAGAAGAAGGAGCGCGTTTGCAGCTGAGAAACATCCAGACGGATTTAGTAATTTGCACTTAAAGCCTGGTAGGAGCAAGGTGTACTTATGTAAAAGGCTGTTTCATATTCATATATAGATACACACCTTTCATATTCATTTTTCATATATGTTTCATATTCATATATAGATACACACCTACATATTCTTTAACTTTCATTTGCCAGTCTATTTCTGCACAGGGAGTCAAATTCCTGGTCTGCGTGTCGACAGGGCTTCTCGGAGGTAATCGGCACTGAATAAGTTAATTGCCTGCCCTCCATCTAGTTAAGAAGATTGGTCATTTCAGAGATCTAATTCACCGTCGCAGTGTGATTGTAATGACAGCTCTCTGTAAGAATCATTTCATCTGCCTACATTACTCGGAGGACGGGATTAATGAAGCGCAGCGTCCCTCACATTCCTCCTCCGCTCGCCGCTCTCATTCGCGGATATCCCGATCCGCTGACATTTACTTAAGTTTGGGCTAATGTATTAATTCCAAAAGATAATTATTCAATAGACTTTTGTCACTGTTGATAAAGCTCAGCGTCACCATGTGCGAGCTCTGCCCTGAGAGGCTCGAGCTGACTTTGCCAGATGGGGAACCGGCTTTGATGGAGAACTGGTTCTTTAAGAGAGGCCATATGTGAGCAGTGGCACGAAGACATTACCAGCCGGGAGACAAGTGGCCTTTTAGAGCAGCGGTCCTCAACTGTATGAAAAAACAATGGTTCAAACCAGCGGTCCACAACCTTTTTTGAGTCACGGACCAGTTCAGTGAAAGACAATATTTGCATAAATATGACGAAATGAAAAGATACGACAGGCATGAAAACAAATAAAAAGTACATATAAAATACAACTGATCATTACACTGAATTATCACTATATTCTCCACAGCGGGCGTGTGAAAATCACCTGGAGCGATGAATCTGTATTTTAAGCAGGTCTGATGTTGTCTTTTAGATACAGCTTTATTTTTCTTGTAAGTCATAGCCTCTTCTTCTTCAGCCTACTATTTGGGAATTTTCCCCTCTCCAAAGGCGATTGTTTTTAGCAAGTTTATGCTACCTCGTGGGCTTAATTTTTGGAGTAACGTATGACGTGACCGAGATGAGCTTCTTGACATGTGTCAAGAGCCACAGACGGATGTATCTGGGCAAACATCTTTCCGACCTTGATAATTAAATACATATTTTTTTAATTCATTCTTTCTGTGCGGTCCCGTACCAACGGACCCACAGACCGGTACTCTGGTTATGGGCCGCTGCTCGAAGACACTGGCCGTGTCTACTACCGCGCACTTGCGCACTTCGAGTCTGACTTTCAGTGCTTAGTGCGCCACACTGACAAAACCAGCAGAATTCAGTGCACTGAAAGTACCCGGATAGCGCACGTCAAACGGTCAAAAAATGTAGTGTAAAGTGATGGACACTACTCGCACTGAACGGCCGCCATCTTGACTACGTAGCGGAAGAGGAGGAGCTATTTCGCCAGTTTTTTATGAATTTATTTATATCCTCCTGCCACGATTGTGGAGGTGTCGCAGCTTCCAGATAGGTCGGAGAAAGGGGAACACAAGGGACAAAAATAGGGTAAGAAGTGCGTTCATTTTGTCAGTTTTAGTTTCGCGGGTATCGCGAGCAGATTCCCCTCACTTCCACCAATTGGTAACGTAAGTGTTCCATTTGATACAGCGCTTATCAGCGACACAGTGCACTACAGATGTTAGTGCACTGTGTTAGAGTGCACTGTATCGCAGTGTACTTTGTAAAGTGTTCGGTAGTATACACGGCCACAGACACACAGTGTACAGCTACCATTGATACACCTCTGACATACTGGGCAGTGTAAAGACACACAATGAAATATGGATTGACGAGCAGTCGAAATATTTGTTTTAAAAACCTTCTGTGAAGTTGTGCATTTAGATCAGAACACAGACTGTTCGTGGAGCACCGTTTCAAAGTCGCAAATTCTACATTTTGTCCATATTGGCTTTTTGCAACCAATGAAGTTACCCTTAAGCAGCGTTTCCACTGAGAACTTAGTTTTGTACAGGTTGCATGACTATAAAGTAACAGAGCCTCCAGTAATATGGCTGCCAGATAAAATGTAATTGAACTGGAAATACTTTCACCTGTAACACTTTGCCTCTGATATTGTTTTGTATGTTTGACCCATTAGATATTTTAAATAAGCTGTGTTAAAGTAAAGAAGGCTTAATAAATGCATGGATGCCTGGGAGAACAGACCAGTTTTCTCAAGACGGAAACACTAGAAGTGAGCGGAACCGTAATGCGTGGGGAAAAACACAATTTTTCGGAGATTATTGAAATTGCCGGCTTGAATGGGCCATTGGGGTCATCATCTGTCAAAAACACACTCCACCTTTCAGCATGTCGGATTGCCAAAACATCTGGTTGAGCTCAACCCCACCGGAGCTGCTCAAATGGGATCTATATGCTGTTGACGTTCCTTTTTTCATTGTCAGCAGCGTGGCACATCCCCCAGGGAGCTGTAACGCAACAGGTGTGTGGGTGAGGAGGAGTAACTTGGCAGCGGTTTCTGTTTCCCTTTCAAAGTGTGATAAGATGGTATTGTTGAAGCTGAAAGACTCCCACTAAGAATTGAACAGCTGATGAGAGATTGGAAAAACATAACCTTTATTATATCTGGTCTATCATATAGTGTGATGGGACGTGAATCATGAACTGACAGTCACTAGATGTTTGGTGATATATTGTTATTTTTCTTTGATATCCTTCTAGAGCAGCGATTCCCAAAGTGTGTAGGTACTGCGGGTGGGCCATGAGAGGTCATTTATAAATAAATAAAACGTTTTTAATTTTCAATTTTGAAAAGTTTGAAATTAATATAAAAATACTTATGATTTAACTTAGGTGTTATTCTTTTTTGGTGTGATTGAGGGTTCTTTTTGCGCCCATACTGTGTGGTACTAATACAAATAATAACATGATCGTTCGTCAGCCAAGCCGGCAACTTCTTTATTAACGTCTTCCCATTTTCACCACCAACATTTCTCTGCACCTCTTCTTCCGTTTTCCTTCTTCAAAATAAAAGCCCTGGAAACGCAACGCGGTTTTGGATAAAGCAGTGACAACTGTAAATTTAATAAAAAGTCGCCCACTGCATCTGTTTGCCATATTATGCGCGGAGATGGGAGCTCTGGACATTTTAGTGTAAAGTATTGGAATTACACATACTGTGTTATAAATACAGTGAGTGAAAATTGTAAAAGAACCTCTACAAATCATTTGTTTTGCTTTTAGCTTGCGCATAAGAATGTTAAAAAAAACATATTGTTTAACCGTGCATTCAACCACAGACTATGTATGAAGTGGACGTTGTCATGGTGATGTCACCCATTGGTTTGTGGACTGATGTTTTGAAGCCCGGAGTTTGCTGATTTCGCCGTCGCCATCTTGGATTACGACCATTGCCATGTTAGCTTTATGGCAACCAATGAACAAAGGTTACCATATTTGGAATGTGGAGGCGTGATGTAGAGACACGTATATGGCTGTGATAGGGTAGTGACCTGTCAATCACATTAAGACCCACCCCTAAAGCATACCCTGCTTCATCTTCTGTTTGACTTTAAATGTTTACTAAATGAACATTATGATGTATTGAAAAAACTTGAAACTAGAGATTGAGACATAAACTTATGTTTACAATGTTCACTGAGGGAATACATTAAGAGAGTAGAGTCATTTATATAGACGTCTATATAACCAGAGGAGTCGCCCCCGAGTGGTCTGGAGAAAGAATTCAGCTTTAACACACAAAGCATAGACTTGTATACAACCTGAGGAATCGCCCCCCAGGTGGCAATGAGAGAGAATTCAGCTTTAACACATGAAGCAGAGACTTCTATACAACCAGAGGAGTCACCCCCCTGGTGGTCAGTAAGTCTCAATTGATTTGATATCAATAACTCCTGTGTATCCGTTCTGCATAAGGTGGAGGCGAGTCAGAACTTGCCTACGACCGGCTGCTTCTTGCTGTCCACCGTATGGTAAAGATCAGTGCAAACGCTTGTACAAGGTTTCATTTAGACTTGAGATGGAAAATGCAAGAGCTGCAGTGACATCAAGAGGTCTGTGGTACCATCAGAGGTGACAACCAGGAATCAGAGAGGCTGTCGAAGCGCCTGGACCATCCCCCAAAAATCGCTCTTTATGCTCCAAAACAAAGACTCTGAACATCAAATCTTTTCTGTTTGCGTGTCAGCCCCTTCACCACACAACACAAATAGAAAGCAGCAGGAGTGGAATGAAGCCCGGAGAAGAGAAGAGCACATCACAGCGGCTCGTTGTCATCCACCCAGCGAAGACGACATCCCAGCGGTGCACACGCACATGAGTCGGGTTGTGTGTGTCCGAGGCCATCTTGCAGATGTCTTTGTTGTGTCCTCTCTCTCTTTCTCTCTGGGCCAAGCTGGCCACTGTGTGTGTGAGTGTGTGTGTGTGTGTGTGTGTGTATATGTGGGTGATGGATACCAGGAGACACGGGGGGGGCGGCTGTGATATTTCAGCAGCTGTTTCCTTTATGCAGCTGCACCGCCGCAGACAGGACACTTCAAATCATGCTCATCGCGGCCGCCACGGTGCGTGCGTGGCAGTCCGAAGGGATCTGGTGCCCGACGTCTGCACTGAGACACAACAGAGAGTCGAGGGGCACCCTACATCTATCACCTTGGATATTATCAGAGGAAACACAGGTCTACTATGTGTGTGGGAAGAGCCGGGGCACTGGCTGTGTTGACACGGATGCTTTTATTCCACATGCATCTGGAATAAAAGCATCAAAACGGCCTCCTAGAACCAATTCAGTGGAAACAAGCTGAACCATTCCGACAGAAAGGTCCTTCTGGTGTAAACATGTCATGATCTGTTTAAGAGATTAAAGTTTGACATGTTAATTTCTATTAGTTTACTTCCAGTTCTAAGATTATCTACGTCGAGTGCGTTTGTTAAATGTCAACAAAATATGTTTCATAAGTACAGTTTGTCAGTGTGGTAAGGCAGTTTGGATGGGCCCAGATCCACCCTATTATTTGCTTTTTATTTGCTTTTCATTCGGTACAATTGCATTTATTTATTCACCTATCAACACATTGCCATTGTAAGTATCTTAGTAATATATTGGTTCGGGTTGAGGCAACATGCTACTTGGTTGAGGTTAAAAAAAAGCTTTGTGGTTTCTGGTAAAACTACAATGTAACAACTATAAGAATGTAACAAGCTTAAATTAGATAATAACTCAATAGCAAGTTTAAACTCAACGTTTACTTTTGGTTTCACACGGACAGCGGTCACCCGGGTAAAAGTCCGTTAAACTGTCAAGTGCCTAATACTCGTGTCCCATTATTTTTCCAAAAGTTTTCCCAGTTTTTTGCATCAGATCAACCAAACTTGAGCCAGGGAAAACATTTGGCTTCTCTGTAAGTATATTTGTGATGCGCGCCAGTCGAATCCCAATGCCAACACTCCGGCTACGACTCGACAACCATCTTTATTCATTTATTTATTTATTTATTTTTCTTTATTTTTCATTGAAAGCTGAAACCACATTTGTGTGCCCATGAAAAATACAGATTTCACCCTTGTCTACTTTGGGGAAAAAAGATCCAATGAGGCAGAAAGACACATCGAGAGTGAGGAGAGTGAGAGAGAGAGAGAGAGAGAGAGGGGGAAACAACACACACAGCGTGTCCTTTGAGCCGGTGTCACCCTGCTGGGCGGAGTTTGACATTCAGACCATGCGACAAGGCTCGACCCAGGGTGGACGGCCCCCCTGCAATATTAACTCTCATTTGGAGAGCAGCTGTGGCTATGAGCATGAAACATTGAAGGAAACAGCTGCCATGGATCCAGTGCCATTGCACCACCTCTCGCACTGTCTATTAAAGCGCCCGCCCCACTGTTCCCTCAAGCCTGCATGGAGAAAAAAAAACACACAAACTGGCTTTTATTCCTCATGTAATTTCCCTTTGGACTGCCGTCTCTGGGCGACTTAGCCTGTCTGTGTGAGGCGGGAACGGCCTGGGAGATGTCACCAACATCTGGACGAAGGAAAAGTGCTTTCAAAGCCTCTCTGTATTGCTGTTTGGTAGTTTGTTTGTGAGTGTGTGTGTGTGTGTTTGGATGCAAGGAAATGACACAGAAAGCGTTATTTAAGGGGCGAATGAATGCAGAAAGGTTACAGACAGTGACGTATTGTGTTCAAAAACGTTGAAACCGTAAACTGGTGCAAAGAAAAGAGGCAAACATATTCTGTTTCCGTTGAGATTTTATAACCAGACAGACCGACAGTTAAAGAATAAGACAAAAACAAAATCAGGACAATGAATGGATCTTACTAATAGGTGTTTTATTGTGTCGACATTTATTATATTTACTTATGCTTTATTATACATTTTAAAAGCACATGAACAGTTTGTAAAAGTAGTTAAAAAAAATACACTGTGTATTAGTTGACAAAAATTGACAAAAATTAACAAATTAATGGCATTATTATTATATAAATTCAATCATGAAGTAAACACTAGTGTATCGCACGCTTTTATTTTAAAGTAATGTTATCAGAACAATATAACAGGCACCATGGAGCAACAGCACGGCAATATACATACATATATAGAATATAAATCTGTTTTCTTTTTTTCTGACAAGAAGAAACATTTGTATCAACAACTACCAACCTGTCTCTCTCCTTCCCTTTCTTTACAAAACTCTGGAGCGAGCTGTCTTTAACCAAGTCGCCTCCTTTCTCCACCAGAACAAGCTTCTGAACCCTCACCAGTCTGGATTCAAGGCAGGCTACTCAACAGAAACGGCCCACCCTGCCGTCTCTGAGCAGCTACACCTTGCTAGAGCAGCCTCTCTCTCCTCTGTCCTCATCCTTCCTGACCTCTCTGCTGCCTTTGACTCCGTGAACCACCAGATCCTCATCTCCTCCCTCCAGGATCTCGGTATCTCAGGCACTGCGCTCTCCCTCTTCTCATCCTACCTCGACTATCGCACTTAACCTGGAAAGGATCTGTGTCTGAACCTTGTCCTCACACTACTGGGGTCCCTCAGGGCTCCGTCCTGGGTCCTCATCTCTTCTCTCTGTCCACCAAACTCTCTCAGCTCTGTCATTCGCTCGCATGGCTTCTCCTGCCATAGCTATGCTGATGACACCCAACTGATCCTCTCGTTTTCCCAATCAGAAACAAAGATACCAGAGCGAATTTCTGCCTGTCTGACTGACATCTCTCAGTGGATGTCCACATGCCACCTGAAAATCAACCCTGACAAGACTGAACTGTTTTTCCTTCCAGGAAAATGCTCTCCCACTCATGACCTCACGATCACTTTCAACAACGCAGTGTAGCACTTTGGCAGCACTTAGATGGCTCTTACTGATAGCACTTTGTAGTTTGACTTTATTGAAGAAATTGTACTCTCTTGATTCTTGTTGTTCTGAGTTCGTACTCTCGGTTGAATGCACTTATTGTAAGTCGCTTTGGTTAAAAGTCGCTTTGATTACATTACATTACATGACATGTAATGTAATGTATTGAATCACGGAACAACATAAACAGTGTGTTCAATAGTAAGGGTCCCTGTGAGGGACAAGCCACTCCTTTTTTGCTCCATGTTTAGTTTGTTGCTTACCTTAAAGCAATTGATTCACTTCAGACAAAAGCAATAAGTGCTTTTGATCTTTTACACTTCAGTTCAGTTTTTCTTCCTCAGTGAGAAAAGTCCAGTCTGTGTTGTCTTGAACAAGTGCACTGAACATCTTGTGATGTGTGGAAAGTTCTTCTCTTACAGAGAAGAGTGAAGATCCAGAAGTGATCCTGACTAGTGCTCTGCCATAGTGGACTAGACCACGGGGGTCAGGAGCTTTGCGCATGCGCAATTAACTTTCAATCTTGACTTGACACAAGACTCATCATCTTGTAGCAGATGCTGTGCTCCTCTCACTGGCTTTAGGCGATTTGTTAGAGCTTTGTGAGGCGGAGCGGCTCGCAGCAGCAACGCTGCTCGTTGAGAACAGAAACTACAGAACAATACGTGCTTTCATGTCAGACTCAAGTCTACAAGTCATCAACACTGCCTGGCGGTGAGGCTACGGAAATCGCCTTCAAAGTAATAGCAGTGTCGTTATATTGCATTTATGGCGTGCATGTTATTTATTTATTTTTCATGTTTGATTGACCTCAGGCGGGCCGGACTGAGAGAGCCGTAAGACATGCAGGTCTGAACTACGCCGTCTGGTGCATCCCTGTGTGCAGCAGTGATAAGACCCTCCCAATGCAAACCAAAAAAATGCAGTTAAAGCATGATCAAATAGTTAACGCCGTTAAAAGATTGCCTCACCTCACCATTTTATTGTATTCGTCTTACCTATCTTGTTATAGTTGCAAAAAAAAAAAAAAAAAATACAAGATGGTGACGGACAAAATTGACAAACTAGTGGCTTCAATACAGCCATCCACAAACCAATTGGTGATGTCATGACTTCCTACATCCCAACCAGTCATGTCCTCCACCATGGAAGTTATCACTTCCCGCCTGCCTGTTCTTGCTGATTCGCTCTGAACGCTACAGCGACTCTGCTTCCATTTTACAATCCGGTGTCCATAAGACACGCTGTCTCCTAACAGACCCTCTCGCTTCGTCGAGGAGCTCCTTGGGAATGCGAGCTATTTTACTTTATTTTCAGAAGGGGCGGGAGCATTGAAAAGGTTGTTGGTGACTCCTACTGACAGGCTGAGAGTATAAGTGTGCATGGGACTGTACCCGAAGGTCCGCTAGGGACCCGCCCGGTGTTCTCCTCGTACACGTACAAGCTCCTGTCGTCGGCGCGGTGTGTCGGAGACTGATTCAAAGGCAAGTGGCTTTGAATAATTGATTGGTCAGGTTGGCACAGCTGTGGATTATAAACCATGTGAACACTCTGCAATCTCTCTAGCCATAGACCTCAAGACACAAAGCGTCTCTCACAGATTTGGCGTTCTCAGAACATGAATAACTTTAATCCTCCCGGCAGAGCCACCGCAAAACGATGTAAAATGAGGCCCCCTGACTCTTCACCAGCAATGTGGACAATTAAGCAGTTATTAATTATTCAAAGAGCGGAAATAATGGATCGGCAAGGTTGAAGTGGCCGCGGATTGTGATGGCATGGGCAGCACCGCGTTCACGGGGGGCAATTAGCAACAGGGGTAATTACACTTACAGCCAATTTGTAATACCGACGTCTCTTAATGCCACGTGTAGTATCACGCCCTCCATAGATTATTTTTTAATTTTATTTCTTGGTTAAAAAACAGCTGTGACGACGGCTCTGCTGAATGGTTAACAGTAGGAGAATGTAGTTAAATAGTGTAAATGTGAATACATGTATAGAACAAAGAGTAATAGTAGAAATAGCCAGAGTTAATGTTATATTTCTAGTTAGTAGTTGCTAACTCTTGGTATTGTTATTGGTCTGCTTTCTATACTGTTGAGGCCTTCATTGTCGTGGTCTTTCATTTTAGTTCGTTTCCTGTTTTAGTTTGAAAGTTCTCTCCTATTTGTGTCTTGTTTTACTTCCTGCCTCCTTTCCTTAAGTCTTATGCAATTTTCACACCACGATTGCAACACTTTTTTGCCTGACTTTACTCACTTGACTTTATGAGGTTCATTTGCGTCATTCACTTCATTTGAAAAAGGGGCGCGGTTTATCTCTGTGGCTTTTCCCCATAAAAACAGTTACTATTCCTGCCATCCACCATTGAAATAACCACTAGTTCTGCTTTACACTTGTTGTGGAAGTCCCACAAATGTCGGAACATCAAACGCATTAAACCGTGTCTGGGTTCATATTATAACCTGCAGTATTCGCAATTGTTGCAGGTACCAGGATTGGTACCTGGTATGCAGATTTTATGATCCATCAAACAGGACACACAGATGACAACACAACTTTTCCCATCTGGTCACTGAGCTGTAACTTTGCAGAATCACCATGTGTTCAGCCTGTTCCAAACATGAGGCATAAAACAAATAGTAATTCACATTTTAAAATAATAGTATGTCACAGGAAACATTCGCTGAGCCAAACACATGACGTGACGATTTGGTGCCACACACAGGTGACAACACCACTTTTCACATCTGGTCACTGCGCACATTTGGTCACTTCACAGAATGAGGAAACGTCACTCGCAACGTTGTGGTCGTCAATCAGTTCACCGATGTAAAGTCTGCTCAACTCATGCAGAATAACACACCACCCTCTCGTGCAAGTTTCGTCTAGTCTGACAAAATAACCCTGTAATGTCATTATTATTATTAACAGGAAGGTTTTGTTTGAACCGGTGGCGATGTGGTTGAAAGCAGTGGAGCAAGGCACAGGAAGGAGCGAAGGAGCATTGCACCAAAAGCATGAGCTATAACGCAAAAAATGTTTATCTGTGTACGTTGGGTCTTCAACGGATAATTTCTTTCCACTTCCTGCTTCAATCCATCCGTTATATTTCCTTATTTCCTTATAAACGATTAATAACTGAATCAGGAGAGTCTCCTCAGAATGTGTGACCGCTTTTTAATCGAGTGCCGTCATCTAGTTTTAAAATAAAAATATATATTTTGTTCAACAACAAAACGTGACCGAAAGAACGAGGTCGCGGATACAAGCGGCCGAAATGAGCTTCCTCCGTAGGGTGGCCGGGCTCAGCCTTAGAGATAGGGTGAGGAGCTCGGACATCAGGAGGGAGCTTGGAGTCGAGCCGCTGCTCCTTTGTATCGAAAGGAGTCAGCTGAGGTGGTTTGGGCATCTAATCCGGATGCCTCCTGGACGCCTCCCATTAGAGGTTTTCCAGGCACGTCCAACTGGGAAGAGGCCCCGGGGAAGACCCAGGACACGCTGGAGGGATTATATCTCCCGGCTGGCCTGGGAACGTCTCGGGGTCCCCCAGAATGAGTTGGAAAATGTTGCGGGTGAGAGGGAAGCCTGGGTCGGTCTGCTGGGTGTGCTGCCACCGCGACCCGACCCCGGATAAGCAGCGGAAAATGGATGGATGGATGGAATTTCAAACTTCACGACCAAATACTTGTCAAACCGAAGTACGTTTCCTTCCTTTTTATCACTTTATGCAGGTGGCTTTGAGTAGCTCCTACTCCGTTGGCCGTGTTTGCGCCTAAAAAACAAACAAAAGAAACGTGATTATATAATTACGTTAATTTCACTTAAATCCATTAAACGTTCCAGAATACCAAATTTGACGTAGATCTGTGGTGGATGACTTATTATATCAAAAGCTCCAGTGCTGTTTGTCACATTTTGGGAGAATTTATTAACACAAATGAAACACAATATTCACAACTATGTTTTGAATTGGGTATATTCACTTTAAACTAAGTGTTGTGGTCTTTTTGTAAGCTTAGAGAAAGCCCTTCATGTCTACATAGAGTTCCTGCAGTACAGCCCAGAACAGACAGACACGGGCTCCAGAGAGTGATGTTCTTGTATTTATATTCCCTCAAGGCCACCGTAGTTCTCTGAAAACGCCCGGGAAATAAAGGCTGCTTTATACTCTAGTTTTACGCAGAGACGTAAGCGCGCAAGACCCGCTAGGGCCCTTTGCGTAGTCCCGTGAGCCCACTTGCGTGCTTGCGGGATCAAGCAGGATATGGATCTGCATCATAACAGGTAGATTTAGCAATCAAAGAGATGTTTCTGCAGGATGTGCCAGAAATAAACACTGTAGAGCTGGTTAACCTAAAGTGAAACCACTTTACTGTCTCTGTCTACCACACACATAAGCACGCACACACACACACACACACACACACACACCTCTCTCTCTCTCTTTCTCATTTCTCTGATGATTCATTTCCAATGTGCCCTTTGCAATTAAACCCGGGGGTTCCTCACTTAAGACAGACAGTCCAGGGGAGGCGGGTGTCAGCCGAGACCATCAGTCATGCATGGAATGCTGCGGCGGGGCTTTGTGGATGTGATGACTTTTTTTTCTTTTTTTACTCTGCAAAAACAACTGCTGGCTGCCACACACACACACACACACACACACACTCACACACACACACACACTCACACACACACATACATACATACATACAAACACACGCACACAGACAGTCAATTATCAATAAAATGGCACAACACTCTATTTCTACTGCTACCCCCCTCCCCCTTTTCTCTTTCTCTCGTCAGCCTTTTCCAGTTCCCCTTCATCTCTCTCTCTCTCTCTCTCTCTCTCTCTCTCTCTCTCTCTCTCTCTCTCTCTCTCTCTCTCTCTCTCTCTCTCTCTCCCTGCTATCTTTCATTGACGTTTTAGCACATTAATTGACTCATTATTCCGATTCTTGCTCAGGGTGAGGGGGGGGAGGGGTTGGGAGAGGGGCCGTTGATTAACGAAGGCAGATGCCCAGTCTCTGCAGAGGAGCCCCGGATCACTGTTGTTTATCCATATTTAACAATAGCATGGCTTATTAGAGCAGACTGCAAGGAAGAGAAACATTGTAAGGAAAGAAGCAATTTAGGCAAAAATATTTGAACAATTTCAACCTCTCACATATCAGCAGTTGCTGATTTTTCGGTTTTGTATATGTGTATACATTTTTTTACATTTTCTTTCTCAAATTGTATAGACTGAATGATTAAAGAAAACAGTCGCTCTTTGCACAACTTGCTTTCGTCACTGCCGTGTGGGAAGACCGGTATCAGGCAGCCGCCTCCTGTGGGACCCAGACAAAGGGGCGGAGCCTTCTAAGAAGGGTCCAGACGCTCACCTGGGCCTTTCTTCCTGGTTACTCAGACACCTGAGAGCAGCTGAGGCCAGCCTTGTTGCGCCTTTGTGCTTTTATAAATGTCTAAAAACATGATTTTAATCTGGAAAGTTATAAAAACACAATATAATCTTTTCAGTTCATTGCATTAAATTAAAAAAAAGTGTTATTTAACAGTCTTCATGTCTGGTGAGGATTGAAAAGATGGAGCGATTGCTTCAGCACATTAGCAAAGAGATTAGATTCCAGTTGTCTGCGTGTCTGGACAACAGCAGCATCTCCAAACATGCCTCGTGGAAAGAAAGTCACGTGGTCGCCTTTTGTTGTTAATTTGGTATTAATACAGGATGATCTATATGCTGCAGCCACGCGTGTCCAAAGCACATCTCACAGATGTGTGTGTGTGTCGCGCGTTAAGAAGCGTAATGTGTTTTTTACACTAAATAAATTGGTGTCTCGTTAGTGGAGGCATGATATCTGCACTGAACACGCTTCCTGTTCCGCGTGCTCGACTGCAGGGTGTGTGATGTTTTGTGCTAAATCAGCGTGCAGGTCTGTTGCGTAGCTAACAAACCTACAAAGAAACAGCTATTTAATTTTGTGTTATTGTTATAATTCAGCCACTTGGTATAGTTTTCTCAGGAGTCCACTAGTTCCCGTGTAGCAGGCTCCAGGACCTCTGAGCTGTTGGCAACGGCAGATGCTCTCAGCCAATCAGAGCTCTGTATGCCGGATTAATCAAAAAATAAACTCACGTACACTTTTTTTTCAGTTTGGTTTTTTAAATATATTTTATATTTTCAAAAAGTTGTTTAAAAAAGCAATAACCCATGCATGACTCTGCGTGCCCCCCCCCCCCCTATCCACTCCCCCCACCCTTGCCTCTTCATGTCTCTCTCTATGTGGCGCTAACATAAGATTTTTAGGCCACATCTTTAACCCCATTGTTTTTCACGGCGACAGCTCAACATTTAGCCGCCCTGACACCTCCAGTTAGTTACAAGCCCAAAGTTTACCTGACACAGGGTGGCCTACTTATCGTCTCTCGCCCGCTTTCTCTTCTTCTGCAATGCCACCCAGCGAATCCCCCTCCACCCCCCTCCTCCGCCCCATCCCATTCCTTCTCCTCCTCATACATCCTATTTGTGAGAATTAGGAGGGAATCAATCATTTGTCGCTGCCTCCATGTTGTTACAGCCGGCCTTACTCCGCAGCCAGGGCTGCATCTTCTATCTCCAGGCCGACAGGCCGGGTGGAGGGACGTTATTGTAGGGGGTAGGGGGCGGGATATCATGTGGCGAGACCAGGAATTCAAAGTGACGCAGGTTGGATCTCTGGTGGCCGCTAAGTTTCTCTGACAAACTGACTGCAACGCCCCCCCAGGCGCTTTTTTTCCCCTCTTCCCTTCCTCTCTATCTGTCCATCTCCGATATCTCCGCCGCCGCCACGCTGTTCTGTCATTTAATGAGACGAGATGCCGCCGCCATCGCTGCTACAGCAGCGGCCAATAGGAGTCTGTCTGTCTGTCTCTCTGTCTGTCTGTCTGTCTCTTTGTCTGTCTCTCTGTCTGTCTCTCTGTCTGTCTCCTCGACCTGTTCTTTAATTGTGTGAGGTTGAGGGATTCTCAGGCAGGGAAACACAACCTGCTCAGTGGACTTGGGTGCTGTTGAAGCGCTTATCAGTCTGGATCTGAGCCCTTTAGGAGAAGAGCTTGCAATTACAGTAAGAGTTGTAGGCAGGATGAGGATGGGGGGGAAGAAGAGGAGGAGGAGGATGCAGAACGCCCGGGTGACGAGTATCCTGAGAGTGATGAGTTTTAACAGAGGCTGTCTCAATGGATCCAGTTAGAATTCAATCAAATTTGCTGCATAAAGACCCACCAGGAAGGCGGTAGCTTCAGTGTATCCAACAAGCTGACTTCAGAGTATCTTTTAGCTTCTTTATTTTGGCTTTCTGGCATTTTGGTTGACTCTCAGCAATGTACAGCGGGCCGCTGTGGGAGCAAAAGTTAAAAATAAATAAATGCAGGTGCACACAAACGCGATTCAAAATTAATGCTGATGGAGCTACTTGTCGGCGAGACCTGGGCTTGGACCAGGTTCCCAAATATTGTTGTGTTTTGGGCTACTTCACATGTGTGTAATCTGGGTGTACGGGCACGCTGTAACAATTGTGTAACAGGGCCTGACAAACTCAGCGCTAAAGCTTCTGTTTCTACTCTCTCTGGTTGTGTTTGGAGACAAACGTATGGCTCAAGCAGCACTTTAGTCACCACTGCCTCTAAGGCTCTGTCCACGGTGGACTCCCCCCCCTCCCCCACCTTACCTCACATAACCAATCTGTAAATTCCCTAATTATATATTCAGTTCCACTTGAAACGCTAACTTATTGTCTGTATATATTGACTCTTACTACAATTGTACTTCTGGTTGGATGCTAAACTTCATTTCGTTCCTCTGTACTTGTACATGTGTAATGACAATAAAGTTGAATCTAATCTAATCTAATCTAGAAGACCAGGACTACACTGAGGTCAAAAGAGGCCCAGGACTACACTGAGGTCTAGTACCAGATTCGAGAATCTGATTATTAACACACTACAATGAAATCTCACGCAGCAGATTTGAGATCAACACCAACATAAACTGGCCACACGAGGACAAGTAAACACACTGTGGCCACAATGCAAAAAAATAATGAGATAAATGAAAATGAAAATGTGTCTGGTCGCACCAGAGGGAGCTGGAAGTGCCTGTAAATCTGTGTTTGTAATGACGTCATTAGCTCTCAGCTGTTTAAATAGTTGATTAAAGGCCCGTGCAGCTTGCACGGCGACCCCTGACACCCACAACATCTGTTTTGTTTGTGTGGGATGAAAAGCAGTTGCTCTCACACTGCGCAATATGTGCCTTCGTAGCAAGGTGACATTAGCTCTAAACACAACGTTCCCACTCCGATTAGCGGGACACTGGAGCGGCTGCAGAGGTCCGACGCTCTGAAGGCTGCACTCTGACTCTCAAAATATACCGTTTGAGGAGAAAGTATTTACACGATGATGAGTTGTGTTGATGTATTTCGCAAAATATCCTGGTATTGATTCTGATCTAAAGTTCAGGAAGAAAATGTTTCACTTTTTCTGACAATGTTCTTGGTTCCGAGTGAGGACCTCTGTGTCGTTATTCTATGACCTTTAATAAATATCGGAGGAACTTGAAGTGCTGCCTTCTCCCTTCGTGCCGTAGATGTTGCCTTTGTTTTTCCAGGAGATGGTGACCGGTGGATTTTAGGTAACCCGTCTAAACAAAGAAGGTGTCATTCATCTACAGCCGTTACATTGTGCATTCAGTTAAAACATGTCTATAGCCGCTTTAACACACACTTTGAGCTTGATGCTTTAAAATCTGTTTTCACACGAAGAGATGCTCCATTGGTCCAGTGAGTTGAAGGTTTTTAGATAAAACCTGAAAGTCTGAGATCCGTGGACGTTTACCAAGCAGAGAAGAACAACACCAAATCGATTACAATATAATAGGGCTGAGCAGGTTAACGAGTTAATATCGCGTTAACTTTTCAATCGATTAACGGCGTTAATTATTTGATCATGCGTTAACTGCATTTTTCATTTTTTATTTTTTTTACATTGAAGGCGATTAATTTAGGTGTGCCGAGTGCTTCCGTGGTCTCACCGGACGATTTTCCCACTTGAGCCTGACATGAAAGCATGTATTGTTCTGTAGTTTCTGTCCTCAACGAGCACCGCGCGAGCGAGTCGCCTCTCAAAGCTTCTCAGGCGGTCAGTCTACCGGCTGGCTCCACGCTGCAAGCTCCACGTCCCCGGATTGAACATCATTGCGCACACGCGAAGCCGCCGCTGATACCTCTCAGCTGTCCTTCACATCTCCACCTCATTCAACCAGACGTCAGTGCACTTGTTCAAGACAACACAGACTGGACTTTTATCACTGAGGAAGAAAAACTGAACTGAAAACATGAAAAGCACTTATTGCTTTTGTATAAAGTGAATCATTGCTGGTCTTTAACATCTTTAAGGTAAGCAACAGACTGAACATGGACCAAAGAAGGAGTGGCTTGTCCCTCACAGGGACCCTTACTACTGAACAGTACCTGTTCAGAAAAAAAAGAAAACAGATTTATAAACTATATATGTATGTATGTTAACTTGCTGTTGCTCCAGAGTGCTGTTATATTGTTCTGATAACATATCTTTAAATAAAAGTGTGCAATACACTAGTTTTTACTTCATTATTGAATTTGGCGCATAATGTGATTAATCATAGAAAATTCATGTGATTAATCAGTTAATTTTTTTCAACTTTGCCCCGCCCTACAATTTAAATATGAAGGAGTCCAAACAACTCAATAAAAGCTTAATATCCAAGAAGAATCTCTGCGGTTGTGACTGCACGCGGAATAGATGCACAAAAGAGACCTTCTGCAGCCGGGGCCGCCGTCCCCAGGAGGTCATTGGAGGACATATGTTGGTTTGTAGCCTGTCTGCTATCAAGCTAGCATTAGCATGTGCTAATATGTTTGTTTGTTTTGGATTATAACCGTCTGCAGCCCCCACTATCCCTCTTTGCTTTATCTAGACTTGCAGATGGTGACCCACTCTAATAATAGTCACTTAAATAGGACATGACTTTCCAACGCGCACATATGTCTGGTTCCTGCTCTCGCTCTCTCCCGCTCTCTTTCTGTATCCTCCTCTTTCTCTTTCTCTATTCGGTCCATTTGTATTTTGTATCTCACTTTACGAGCTGCAGCTCCCTGGCCGCTTGAGGATCTTTCCCTGCTTGTCTGACGAAGCGGCTCATGCAGAGCAGCCACGGCCATGAAATGAAACGTTCTCTTTATCAGCTTGGCATGTCGAGAGAGAGTCAGGGGGTGAGAGGGAGAGACAGAGACATTCATTTAGGACGGAAGAGAGAGTGCAGAGGGAAGTGGGGGGAAACAACACACATGCTTAACTAGCCATGAGCCCGGTCTGAAAAGCCACTTGATGATGCACACGCACACACTGTGCACAAATGCGTGCACCTGCATGTAAACACTGCAGCTCACTCACACTGTTGCTTCAGCCTCACGTTGTGCTGACTCATATTTAAAACCCTGCCTTTTAAACGTCACATCAACGCCAAAAAAATATAAAACTTCAATAAATTCACTGGAATTTCTTCCAAAAAATATTACTTCAACTGACTGTGAGGAACATTTTGCTGGTCTTGAACCAGTCTCAGTGTAGTCCTGGGCCTCTATAGACCTCAGTGTAGTCCTGGTCCTCTATAGTCTCAGTGTAGTCCTGGTCCTCTATAGTCTCAGTGTAGTCCTGGTCCTCTATAGACCTCCATCAGTAAACAGACCTTCAGAGAGAAGATGGTCTGGTTCTAGAGAGTTCTTCTTAAAGCTCCTCATTGGAGCCACCGGGTCAGATTCAGGTGATACGAGTCCAGCAGATACGAGTCCACCGTGAACAGGAGACCAGGAGATATTGCTGGACCCGATGGAGGGAAGGAGGTTACGGGAGAACCAGAACCAGGACTGAGAGAGACAGACTGTTAGACCGTGCTGCAGTAAAATGAGAGGTTTTCAAAAGGGACCCTGGTGCTCAGAGACACTACCACTTTAGTCAACAGGGGGCGCCAGAATCTACACTGCATGAAAGTTCATCGTAGAAACTTTTAAGTGTAAACTTTAGATCCAGACGCAATGAAATTATATTTTTAGGATTTCAGTACGATGGGGTTGCACATGCAAATCACAGTTTATTAGCTGTGAACTAATAGAACAATTATCCATAATTTGACTCATCATCATCATTTGTCATCATTTTGAAGAAATTCTAATCCCCCCCAAAGAATTGTCGGTTTCAGCTTTTCCGCTGTGAAGCTGTGCAGCTTTTCTCCATCTTGTGTCATGAAGAACACCTTTACGCTTTAAAAATTAAGTTCCTTTCAAAACCAAATGGGTTGATTATTTAGATAACAATCTCTTCCTGGATTACAGAAGTTTATGTGCGTAGACAGATTAAGACTTTGTTGAAACCTGAGTAATTTATTACCCTGAAATCCTCTTCGCTTCTACAGTCGACAGATCCAGCCCAACATGGACAATGGGACACAATTAAAGCTTCTTGGCCTCAAACTAATAATGGCTGCATCACATAGCTGCTGCTGCAGACTGCTAAAAGCATGTTTATAAGCTTCAAATTCATCCTCTTCACGTTTTTTTCATAGTTTGTGCGGATAGAGGGAGCATGACACGGATCTTACATATGTCAGGGATTTTTGTGCACGCTGGACTAAGATTATGCATTGTGGGGTGGAATGATCCCTTGTGACAAGAGCCCTTTTCATTTTTCCCTGATGAGGTTTGACTGTGGTGGTGTAATACTGATTCCGACCAAAAGAGGGCTCTCTCAACCTCTGGAGGCCTTAAGGGAGTCGGGTGGGGTGGGAGGTTGCAACTGCAGAGAGGGTGATTTCTGAGAGGGGTTTATCGGTTGGAAAATGTGAGTTGATGGATAAAATCTATTGTTGAGGGAGAGAAAGTGATGCAGCGACGGAGAGAGCGTACACGAGCCCCGCTTAGCATATTGGTCACCGGTGAGCATGGAAACATGACGGCTCAGCTGCGTCTCTATTAAACTCTCATGGTGCACTACGCGGCTCCCAGGTGTGATGTGTTTAAACGGCGCTGTGAAAAAAAGAAGAGCTTTTTGTGAAGAAAAAGTGGTTTGTCTCTGAAAATTCGTAATACAATGGGGCATTCAGGAGGACACCGTCACAGAGGTCAACGGCTGCCATCGTGAGAGCTGTCGGTGGGTTTGAACAGCTCCGCTGTGGGCGACGCTGACTCCTACACACCTCACATCTCTCTCTATTGGTACACCGTGGGAGGGGGGGGTTTGTGTGACAGAACATGCCCCCCCTCCTCCCTAGCTGATATCTTGTTCCCCCCTGTCGGCGCTGTCCGACAGTTGAGAGCTCCGGCTTTGTAATTGTAACCTCATCCAATTAAATTTCCAATTCAGCCCCCCATTAATCAGGCCAGTGATCAGAGAGGCAAGAAGCTGCAGAGCATTTCCTGTGAAGGGAGCTGTGTCACATTCACAACAACAGGAGCCTTTTCTTTTTTTACTGATTTGTGCCTCTTAGCGTTTGGGGTTTAAACTACAGGGGGGATGCTGGTTCGGTGCCACAAAAGGTAACCAACCATCATCTGAGGGCTACATTCTGTTGAATAACTACTTTTGGGGACTGCGAGTTGGGGAAAGATTCTTTGCTCTATTTTCAGTTAAAATTGCTTTTGTTGTTTTAAACCGAGTTTGATTGGACCGATATTAGTTAAATATGGCTCCTCCATCTCGATTGGTTACTGCATTGGTTACTGCATTTTCACTGTGTTTGTACCGTAGACTGTATATAAGAACTTTAAAAAGTTTACTGAGGGACTAAATCAAGAGAGAAGTAGAGTAATTTTCTCATAGACTTCTATACAACCAGAGAAGTCGCCCCATAGTGGTCCATAGAGAGAATGCAGCTTTAACACATGTAGCATAGACTTCTATACAACCAGAGGAGTCACCCCCTGTAGGTCAGGAGAGAGAATGCGGCTTTAACACATGAAGCATGGACTTCTATACAACCAGAGGAGTCACCCCTGACGGTAAGTGGAGAGAATGCAGCTCTAAGTCATGAAACATAGACTTCTATACAATCAGAGAAGTTGCCCCCTTGGTGTCAGTAGAGAAGATGCAGCTTTAACACATGAAACATAGACTTCTATACAACCAGAGGAGTCAGCAACTGTAGGTCAGGAAAGAGAATGCAGCTTTAACAAATAAAGCAAAGACTTCTATACAACCAGAGGAGTTGCCCTTGGTGGTGAGGAGAGATAATGGCGGTTGAAAAAGCTTCAGTATTGGCTTCACATTTTTGAGCTGGTGGTTGACTCAGAAAAAGCAAAGCTAACCCTGATGACATCATTCGGGATATTATTATTAGCATTATTATTTCTCCCTCCAGAGCCACACAAGACAACAACTTATTAACTTAGTAACTTAAAACCTAGTGTGTACAATTAGTGGAGTGTCCTTCTATTTTTGTACCAGCAAGGCTGAACGCAGTAGAAATGTGGGATTCCTAAACCAGCCACATCTGTCCTGCACATTATATATCAGTCTGCCTGCCCATCACATAACTCAAGCATCCATATGTAGCCCAAGGTATTGGGGTGTGACAACTGAAGTGATATTGGGACGCTGCAATAATCATAATCCATCTAATGGATCAGGCAGATCTAATCCACACATAGTTAAAGTTGAGCTAAATCCACATCCAGCTGCCCCACAGACAATAGCAGAACCGAAAGTCGCTGTGGTGGTGGGCTACCTTTAAACAAAATAAAAAATAATCCCCATGATGTGTTGGAGTGTAAGAGAAAGAGCTTTCTGTTGTAGGACAAAGCGTAATCTGCAGGACAGCGGGGGCTACGAGTCAGATACCCCGTCATCTCCGAGGGATATCAGCTTTTATCTAAAGCGCCTTATAACCTCAATCATAGAGGTTATACTTTCACCCCAACACATTTTCATTACATTTAGATGATGACAAGTCCAGCAATGATCTTAGTATAGATGTCGGATGGATTTATTGCTTGAACTCTCACTTTTGAACCCATTTTTAATGCTTTACATATTAAGTATGTAACCCTCAGACCTTGTTTGAATCTGCACAACTGTTCTTATTCCAGAGGAAGTCCCAGAGTTTCCAAACATGTGAGGCATGCAAAAGGGCATTTTAGGTAAATGTCAGGCAGCAATCCCCGGTTTAGAAAAATTAAGCCAATGCCTTATGTCTTAAAGCTACATTCTCTCTACTGTCCATCAGGGCCTCTGGTTATATAGAAGTCAATGCTGATAATCTAAATCTAAAATACCTGTAGATGCTTTTTATGCTCATGTCTAGTGAAGTTCAAATGATGTTAGTAAGGTTTGTACAACACAGTTATGCAGCTGTAGTTGTGTCTAGAAATGTCTGGTTTTCAAGGGAACTGCCGTCACACGCTTGCACTTCTCAACACCCACGCCTGTTTATCAGTATGTTGACATTAGAGAGAAGCAGACTGGACCTTGCACGTCTCTTTCTGTGAGAAAAGATGAGAACACAGGATTCTCCTCCTCCTGACAGGATAGAGCGAATCAGATGTTAGGACGAGGGGAGACGAACCTGTGACGATAAACTGTGTATGAAAAGGCCTCACTTCCGTTTGTGGGGAGGTGGGGCCTGTTTTTTCGCCTACCTGAAAGTTGGTTGTTTACATCATTGCTTTTGCAACTGCAACGCTTGTTACTTTACCTGTGATTGAGGAAATAAATTACGAAAAAGAGAGAAGTTGTCAAACTGAATTCTTCTGGAGGCGACACCAGGCTTCCAATAATCATACACGCTAACAATGCTCCATGTGTTAAAGCGGCATTCTCTCTCCTGAACACCAGGAGGCGACTCCTCTGGTTGTATAGAAGTCTATGCTTCATGTGTTAAAGCTGAATTCTCCCTCCTGAACACCAGTGGCAACTCCTCTGGTTGTATAGAAGTCTACATAAATGACTCTACTTCTCTCTTGATTTATTCCCTCAGTGAAAATTGTAGTTTCAATACAGCATGATGTTCATGTAGTAAATTATGAGTCGAACAGACCATAAAGCGGGGTATGATTTAGGGCGTGGCTACAAGGTGATTGACATCTCTCTATCAGAGACGTATACGGCCTCTCTACTTCACTCATTGACAGTCCAAATATGGTAACTTCTGTTCATCGGTTCAAAAAAACAAGATGGTGATGGCCCACATGCTAAACTTGAGGCTTCAAAATGACACAAACCAATGGGGGACATTACGACTACTACGGCCACTTCAGATATGCAGTGTTTGGTTAAAATGATGGCATAACATATTTGTTGTATATTTCCATATGACGAAACGATGGTGCCATACAAAGCCTCATATATTGAATAAAGACTATACCATACAGTATATGATGCTATTGGACTGAAATATGATTATTTAAACAAAGCTACCAAGCATGCTACTTAAATCTAAAACCACTGACACTTTATGTGATTAATGTTTAGCAAGCTGACGAGATAGGAGTTAACCTGTCACGTTCATAACCCTAAACTCTGCAGTTAGAGTTGGACGAGGCACCAACAGAAGGTTTGTCCAGCTTTTACTGGAAAGAAACTGTCGACTGCGTGGTCGAGAAGCTGCAGAGGCCAACTGGAGCTGACTCATAAGCCCATTGTCTCTCAGCATGTGAAACACGGATAAGCCCTCCGCGTGAACAATGGGTCGGGGGCCCTGTATAGGCATCTCACACGCTTTAGCTCCGATTAGTGTGTAAAATATAGGTTATCCTCTGATTGAGGTGACAAATGCACTTTGTGGAAATGTAAAACGCCCATTTTGACTAAGAGCCATTGATTTTAAAGCTTCATCCATAATAAAGCTGTCTAATGCGGTTTGTTTGGGGAACAAGGTGCAAATAGCTGTAGTTGATATGCAGGATACAGTTCTTTTTTTATGCATACATGTTTAGGCACATGACTTGTAATGTAAAAGTATTGCAAAAGGAAGATTTGTATTTGGTAGGGGGTCAAAGGTCGGAGCAAATCCAAACGCTTAAAGGATCATCAAGAAGAACTATATTTTAGGTTAATTAGAATCGAGGTGGATGGTTAAAACTCACTGGGAACAGGATGCATTGAAGATCAATCAGTGGATGCAACAACGTAAAGTCAAGCAACTGGACATAAAAATTAATTTAAAACCATTAATTGCTCAATAACTCAGCGAATGCACGTTATAATGTTGGGCCGGGGTGTGAAGCTCTATTGTTTTACTGCCCGTAGCTTTTAATTCACACATTTGCATTTGTGATAGGGGGTAATTAGGATCTATTTATTATTCACATAATCCCTCATAAAAGGCTAATGAGCATTTGTTTTGATGACAGTAAAAATGCAAGAGAAAACGATTTATATTTGTTAGCACTCACAGGTCATTATGCCGGAGCCATTTGTCAATGGGCATAGCATCCTCCGCTTGATCCGAGTCGGGGAGAGAGCTCACTCTCTCACTCTCTCACTCTCTCACTCCTCTCAGGCACTGATCTGCTCACCAGGGGTCCATCTGTAATTCTAAGGCTTCTGGGTTTATTTATGGCTTCATTTTAAAGAGTTATATTCTTGTAGGATTGTATGTATCTCAGCACTGCTTTTTGGGACAAATTAATTCTTAATAATTTTTTTGTGTTTCATTATTTTCTTTTTTATTAAGCTAAAGTTTTTGTTGTCTAACCGATATGTAATAATTTTCTGATGTTTATGCTTAGTATGCTCTGCCTTTTGTTTTGCTTTTCTATTGATGCTGTGAAGTAAATTAACATTGCTCTTTACTTTGTGTGTGTGTGTGTGTGTGTGTGTGTGTGTGTGTGTGTGTGTGTGTGTGTGTGTGTGTGTGTGTGTGTGTGTGTGTGTGTGTGGACGGTGGAAGGACAAGCGGACACGTTTTGGTTTGAGAACATTGTTTTTGAAGCCAGAAAATCATAATTTGAGGAAAGATGATGAAGCTGAGTAAGGTTTGGAAAAAGCCAAAGGCTGTCATTGGCTGAGAGCGCTGTCAATCAAACAGACACACACACTTATCCCATTTCATTATTTTAAACTAAAACTATATTTTATATACGTCTAATGATTGTGGCTAAACCGAGGTAAATTAAAAAAGGTTTTATTTGAATTTGATGTCTACCCAATCATTTTTCTAAGCAATAAATGGATCCAAATGCTTGACGACGCCTTCCTGACTTCTGGGAGGAAAACATCAAAACGCTCATGCAGAGCCCAGACATTGAGGGCTCAAAGGTCAGAGGGTTCTTGAACTAGTGTGTCCTCATTCTCCCGGAGGCCCGCTGGCCTTCACCTGTTCCCTGTCCTCCGCTCGCCCACCGAGCACCCCCACCCCCGTCCCCTTTAACCGCACAACAGACGTCTTATCAAACGTGACTGATTGCTGTAATCTGGACTGGAGCCATTAAGCAAATTACCTGAATCATTGCGAGGATTAGTCTCATTAACACATGATTAGCATCAAATTAAAATAATGAGTGTTTAACTTGTGATGTCTTCCAGTTGTTGGAACAGCTTGATCAGCCACGCCAGGCTGACTGAAGGGGGGGGGGGGGGGGCAGCGGGCCCTCCTTGTCAGGGATTTGAAAGAGCGGATGCCGACCCGGTCGAAGACCTCACCAGGACCACCGTCCCCAAGGTGAGGGTCCCCATCAAGGTGCTTCAGTGTCTGACATGAGGAGGGCCAAACTTTTGAAAAGTTGAAAAGGACGTTGAGATGGAAGTTACAGTTAAAACATCTGCACCTCTTATTGTAACGTGCAAACATAATACATAATAAGTACGACCTTTACAAAAGTTATGATATAGTTTTCGTTGAGACTAGTCACGTTGGTGCTGTGTTGCTTTCATGTTGTGCACCCGATGCATCAGTGAGTGCAGGTTTAATGACAAACACCTTTACAAATGAAAAATAGACTTAAAGCTATTATCAATATAAAAATAGCAAACCATCGTCATGTTTGAAGTTTTCCTTTTAGAATCAAACTAAAGTAGCGAGTGCTGCCAGATATTGTTGTCATTCCTGCTTTGGGAAAAGTAAAGTTTTACAAAAGTGTACTTCTGAGAAAGTATTGCTTTGTAAAAAAGACAATGCAAGATAATGTTTTGGAGAGTTTTAATAATAAACAGCTTGTCTAACGTAAATAATTAAACCCCAAAACGGCAATGGGATGTACAGAAATAAGTAAACAATCAAACAAATATGAAGAAAAGCTAAATTTAGTAGATATGATTGTTGTCAATCACCAACATGTATATTTTCTCTGCCAGACAAACTATTGAATATTGTCCCGATATGTATGTAATATGCAGTAGGCCAGAAAAATACCAGGAAGTTTTACTATATCCGGTTGCATTTTGCATTGTGCGAACCAGCAGGCTTCTCTGGCTATTTCTTAACCACAATCCTTTATGCAGCAGATGTATTAGATGGAAAGAGGGTCAAAGTTAAAGATGTTACAAGGAAGCAGTACGTCCCCATCGAATGCACCCTGCGTGCGACACAGTACACACTAAAAGTTAATAGGAAAACAAGAGGATATTGAACAAAGCTCACAGCTTTGCTCATTTTGCACGTCCTGTGTTTGCTGAAATCATAGTTTTTGTTGTGATTTAAACCTTTTTTTTAACATTTTCATTAATATATTAAACTGTATTGAAATATACAGCTTTATACATATTTATACATGTAATATATACATATATATATTATATTACATGTATGAATATACTCTGCAATATATATATATATATATATATATATATATATATATATATATATATATATTTCTGGTTTGTTCTCATTTTGGCATTTTTACTGCTGTGATGACCTTTTCATTTTTCATAGGGAACACTTAAGTCTCTTTCAAACTCTGCATATTTCGTTATTTAATGAAATGTACCATAACGTCTGCACAGAAATCTCAGGGTAGTCGTCCATGTATGACCGGATAACAGGATTGGACGATGCTTTCAACGAGATTTTTTTTCGAATCTGCGGACATTTAGTAACATCTGTCAAACCATAATTAATCAGCATTCGCAGATGTTGCTTTACTGCAACCTGTTGACTCCCCCCCGCCCCCCTCGCAACAGTGAACATCTGATGACTTTGAATAACTAGTAAAATGTTGCATTATCACCCCCCCCCCCCCCACCTCACGCAGTGAAGACGAACAAATGGGAGTGTAGTGCACCTTCTGCTTTTATCTCAACAGATTAATTTTAATACCACAGAATGCATGTTTAGTAACCCTCTAAGTGTAGTTAAAAACTATAATACTAACCTGCTGCTGGGAGATTATGGACCCTGAATGACATGATGTTGTATCCGTTGGGTGGTGGGGGTGGGAGGGGGGGGTGTGGGGGGGAGATGTCAAGTGCTCGGCCCCAGCAAGACGATTTAATATCATGTGCAGCGAGCACAATTCCTTTTTGCACTAATGAAAACAATAGCAGCACTAAACACTCCAGCCTACATTTAATTTAATCTTCGGAGGGATTATCTTCCTCGGCTAATGTCAGAGCGTAAGACGGCCCGTGAATATTAAATACATTTCCTCTGCAGATGCTTCCGACAAAACATCGGCTGCAGCGGATAATGTCAACAGATTTTTTTCTGAGTTTCTTCATATGGGCGGAATTACTTTGCAGGAACATTCAGGGCGGAAGCGTTTTTTTTTTTTGCCTTTGCAGAGTTTCTCCATTATGCTTGAATGTCACGACTCAGAAAAAGGGGGCGGGGGCGTTTGAGGATAGGACTCGTGTTAATGGCCTTGTGTTCCTTTTTGGCTTTGGCTAAATTAAAGAGCTTAGCAAATCCATCTTTACCGTGACTGTACTGCAAGGGATGATGGGAGGAGGGTCTCACCGCTGCATTGAGCAGGATATTATATTACACAGGAGTGGTCACTCAGACGGTCTGATTTAGTGTGCGTTATCAACTAATTTATTAAATACACGTTTAATTGAAATTACTTTTGCATTACTTCATTACTATAATAACAAGTAGTTGTTAACAGCTGCTTTTTGACTTCTAACTCTTTTAACAAACATGAGCACTAAAAATAGACTACGTGTAAGCAGTCTATCTGAATCAAATTGCGTTTCAGAAGCTCCTTTATTGATCAGGTCGTGAGGTAGTGCCCACATTAGCTATATTTTCCCAAGCATTTCTGAGACTTATTGTTCTGAAAATATCAACGCTGTGACGCCCTGGCGCCGCCAAAGGCCTATTGTGTGGCGACGGCGTCACGTAACCGATCCTTGGGCTCATGCCCACGTCGTCCCTGTAGACACGTACGCTTGTCTTTACTCGATGGAAAGGTTGCAGAGGGCGAGGACCGAGAGGAAGTGATCCCAGAGGGCCAAGGACTTACTAATTATGGTAATATGCTACAGTGCAGCAGGCCTGCAGGGGCATTAGCGCAAGGCAGGTGGGTATTGCTTTGCTCTCCTGAAGGCTTCTTCCTGGTTCCCCTGTGAAAGGGTTTTTACTCTCTTTATTTGGGAGTTTTTCCTGATCCGATGTGAGCAGGATCCCAGGACAGAGATGTTATTTGTACAGATTGTAAAGCCCTCCGAGGGTTATTTGTATTTGTGATTTTGGACTAAATAAAATAAACTGAATTGAATTGAACCCGCTTACTGGTTGAGTGTGACCTGGTGTGACTATGAATGGGTTGTGATTGATCATGAAGTAACATGGAGACGACACATTGACTATTTAAATGGTAAAATGTCAGTCAATAACAATACTGTGTAAATGTAGAGATGTACTAACTTCTAAGACCTTGCATATCATTCATTGCTCACTTATACTTCCATATGTTATCTTAATGTGTTGCGGTCAACCTATAAAACATCTATGAATTCAACAATTCAGATTATGTGGTTTTGGGTTCCTGTGTCTACTAGTTTTGTGTTCATGTGTCTGCTGGTTTTGTGTTCATGTGTCTGCTGGTTTTGTGTTCATGTGACTGCTGGTTTTGGGTTCATGTGTCAACACTTTACTGTAAAATGCACTTCCTGTTTGTGAGGCTGTGGTTGAGACGCAGAGGCCTGACACAGAGGCTAAACGACCGACGCTAACATGAAGCAGTTCATCTGGACCAGCGGGGTCGTGGACGTCACGTGGGTCCTGGGAGAGGCCTCCTACGACACAGAGGCCTCGCACACGAGCAACCAGTTCATCTCCAATCTACTCTTTAAAATACAAACGAGCCTTTAAGTTGCTTCATGGTCCATCACATATATAAATATATAAAATACATATATAAAATGGCAGCAGGGAGCCATAAGTTAATAAAACCACATTTCAAGAATAAATTATAAACAAATCAAAGAGCCCTTACCTGGAATTAGAATCATTGTTTATTTGAGTAATTTTCTCTTTTCTGAAGATGCTGAAGCTTCAAACACAGAATAATAAACAAAGCTCAGCGACACGAGGCCGCGTCAGGTACCAGAGGACAGACTGCCCTGAGAATCAGTCCTAGGCCCTCCATCGCTGCTTCGGCGTCTCCATGAAGCCGAAGCCACGAGAGTCGCCTGTTTCTCTGTCCGTGATCACAACACGTTTTTCGATTGCTCCATACTTTTTCGCAGTGCCCTCTCAGGTCGTCGTCTTTGGTTCCATAGCTCAGGTTCCTGACGTTCAGAGTCCAAACGAGTCTGAGCGCGCGACGGTTTGACAGTATGCTGACACGCGTCTCGTCTGCATTCCAGGTGAGGAACAGCAGACGAGAGGCGCGACGGCAGCCGGGATGGCTGTTGAGTCGGAGGCCAAATGAGTAGGCTTGTTTGTAAGAGCTGCACCTCGCTTGGAATGCAGACGAGAAGCCCAGCATCAGCATCAGCATCAGCATCATCAGCATCATTAGCAGCATATCATTCATTGCTCACTTATACTTCTATATGTATCTTATTGTGTGGAGGTCAACCTATAAAACATGAATTCAACAATTCAACTTAAATGGTTTTGTGTTCCTGTGTCTACTGGTTTTGGGTTTCTGTGCCAAATATTTTTTTCTGATTCAGATTGTTTTTTTCAGGATTCAGAGTTTTGGATCTAGCGTAGAGGGGTGGTTTCAACTGCAGGGGGCGTGGTCTCCTGAGTGACAGCACAACAAAGAAACATGAGGACACATTCTTTTAAGCTTCTTTTTTAATGACTAGGAACGGAACCAGAGCTGCCAACTTTTCAAAAGACCTTGACGTGACGACGACGAGAAATACGCGCCGCCGAACAGCAGTGTGGCGGGAGGGCGTGACTTAAGTCCGAAATGCGTGACACTTGAGAACCCCGATACCTTAGTCTCTTTGCTCCTCGTGAGTTTCTCCTGCAACTGTGTCTGTTTGGGGTAAATAGGAGGTCTGTGCAGCGAATAGGTTTACAGATGCGCTCCTTAGCGCCATCTATCGTCAGGGAGTTTGAGAAGGAATTATTTTTTGCCGTGCGATATTGGTTGTGCGGCGTGTGAGCGTGTGAAAACATGAAAAAGCACTGTGTCACACGGCGAAACTGTGATAGTTGGTAGCTCTGGGAACACTTTACTGTAAAATGCACTTCCTGTGGTTAAACCGCCGAGGGCTGACAGAGAGGCTAAACGACCTACGCTAACATGAACCAGTTCATCTGGACCAGCGGGATCGTAGACGTCACGTAGGTCCTGTGAGAGGCCTCCAACGACACAGAGGCCTTGCACAATCCCTCCCTCCACAACAGAGGCCACATAGAGCATCTGAGCCACTGACCGAGCTACTGAACGCCTTGTATGAGAGGTGGGTTGCCTCATAATCAGTCCATATTTTAAAGGCTGTGGCACAAGAAGCTGTTTGCTGTGCCTGCGACGGTAGCGCCGCTATTTCTGAAACTCAGCAGCCAACTGGAGTTTCAGAGTGTAAGTCAGCCCTTTTGTATTTACTGATGAAGTAGACAAACTTTACAGCCAAGACGCACTCGCATTTGTTTTTGTTGTCCGTCTGACAATAATTTCCCCACATTGTTGCTACTTTATGTCTGTCTGAGCCCATCTGTGATCTCCGCGGCAGCGGCCTGTATTTCTCTCTGAGCTCACTGCCCCCTCCCCTGCAAGCGAGTGAAAAGTCATTCTAAGGACAAAGCGGCATCCGCCTAATTGCGGCTGATTAATAAAATACCAGCGCGGGGCAGCAGTTGGCAACTCCATTATTGTGTTTCTCAAACAGATTAATTGCAGGCGAACAATATGAGGCTGCCACCAGTGATAGCAGGACTTTGGATACAAAGGCAGTCATCAAGAGCGAGCGCGGATCGCATTAGTCACTTTAAATAGCTCACTCGGTGATTTGCTCCCGTGTAACAGTTTCCTGGCGGCGGAGGAACATCTATGTGCTGCTACACAAGCTCAAAGTACTAGAAGAAGTACAGCTGATTGAACTTTATCCATGCAAAAAAAAAGCATCAAGTATCTTTGATTTATGTTCTGTTAGTTGACCATAATGTAAAACCTAAATACATGTGTACTCCCTCAACACGGCCTCTGTAGTTCAGACTCTTGTTAATGAACTTAAGCTGAGGGGGTGAAAGCCCCTCCCCTTCCTCACGACAGCAAATAGCCAAGGGCAATAGCCGATAACTAATGTGTGGAATATTGCAATTAGCATGGCAAAGTACTTACAGGGATCAAATTAAAAAATTCATTAACGCTCGCACTTAATTAAGAAACACTTTTCGGTTTACATGATAAATTATGACACCTATTAAATCTCCCGGTACGAGCTGTAATGGCCTTCTTTGCTCCCGGGTATATAGACGGTGTTTCCTTTCAGGTTCAAGGAACTCTCCAAGGACCTGAAGTATTTATTAAAGAGTTTTTATTAGGAATAATGTTTCCCTGCGAGGGATGCAGGAGCAGCCATTTTCGGGAAGATGTGTTTTTTCTTCTTCTTTCTTATCCCCTCCCCCTTTTCGCTGCTGTTGCACCCCAGCATCTTGTCTGAACATGTCACCCTTAATTGAAACAAGATTGAAAAAGAGCCTTGAGTTGAATGTGTTGTTAAAGGGGAAGTGAACTAATGAATTGAGCTGAGTAGGATGAGAATAACAACTCCCATGTTGGAGATGGAGCTATTATTTGAGTCCTGCAGCACCTTTTCACGGCGAGCTTGTTGAGCTGCTTTTGTTGAGAGGCTTAAAGATCCCTTTTGAAAAGGGTTCAGCATCTGGTTATATATAATATCTTCAGTGTTTTCTAAACTTTCATGGAAATTGGAAACTTTCTTCAAATATCAAGTTTTAAAAGGGTTTCAATAGCAGAGTTTTTCAACACTCCGGCAATGTTTAAACTATATTATGACTTTGTATGCCATTTTTCATCATACAATAAAATAACTTTTGGTCTTTTTCCATCATACTTTAAGCCTTATCTGCTGGCCTAAACAGAATCACAAAGTTATAACTATTTTATCATTTAAATAAAAATAAAAAAAGAACGTGATTATTTTTCACAAATACACTACATGTATTATAATAATTTCCCTGTTAGCTTATTTTGTCATTGCACAGCTTCCTCTGTTGCTCTGCCTCGCTGTTAGCTCACAAGCTAGCCACCGGTAGCTGTGGCGTCATAATGAGGTAAGAGACAGCACAGAGGACGCAGGTTAAAAAGCACGGCACTGCATACTGTAATACTTTTTATGACTTTTTTCATCATACTTTACTGATTTTTTATGACTCTTTTATTGTATTATACCATGGCGTTTACTGTTTTTTTAATCATATTATACTATGACTTTTTCTTTCATACTATAGTATGACTTTTTGTCTTTTTTTAACTAATATGTTAAGCAGAATAATAATATAATAATATTTCTATGACTTTTCATCATACTAAACCATTACTTTTTAAAACCTTTTTCATCATACTATACAATGACTTTGTGCCTTTCTTCATCATATTATACCATGACTTTTCATGACTTTTTGTATCATATTATACTGTAATCTTTTGTGACATACTATGTTGATGCAAAGACACAGTAGAAAACCTGCAAAATGTTGCAAATCTGGGGCGGACGAGGTAAATAACTTTCTTTTGCTGCTGTTTTATATTTATTAATGTTATGTCTACTTTACATTTGTATTCTTCTCAGTCACTACTTTAAATGTTATTGTCATACAATTAGAAAATATTATATTTATATATCATATATACAATTGTCCCCTTTGGGTGGAGCACTGGCACCTTGTATTAAATGACGAGGATGAACCCGCATCAGCTGAACCGCTTGTGTGTGTGTGTGTGTGTGTGTGTGTGTGTGTGTGTGTGTGTGTGTGTGTGTGTGTGTGTGTGTGTGTGTGTGTGATCTCAACACAACCAGCGTAGCAGCTATAGTTGATTTCTTAATTTTGTTTCTTGTCTTCTCCCATCTTTCCCCGGTCTCTGCCCGTGCTGTCGAACTAAAATGACTTTGTCTTCATGGAGACTCACAGAGATGAAAGCCGTGAGAAGACGCCTGTTGATGAGCACACGCTGCGCGTGGAAGTTTGGTCTCGCCGCTGTATTTCACAGGCAGACGCTCAACTCCCTGAGCAAAGGAGGGGAGGAGGAAGCCCCGCGGCCATAATCACCTCATTTATATACCGAGGACGATTCCACACACCAGTAAACATGAAACTGATCGTCTTCAAACAAGCAGGTAGATAAATCTCCTTTGCAGCGCGGCCGTCCACAGACAAACCTGTTGGTAAGCAACAGGATATGAGGAAGTGGCGTCAATGTGGGCGCCTGCTGTGGCCCCGACGCTGCTCTCCACGAGGAGCTCTCGACAGGAGGCCCCTTGAACTCTGATTGGCTCGAGTGGCCGTCCTAGGCGGACTCTTCATTTTGGTAATTTCAGTCCTCCAGTGCATTGAAAATGGCCTCTGAGCTGGGGTGCATACAGATATAACATTTCATGGCGGTAATTCATTCATAGATTTGGCTCTAAAAACCCTCCTTTATGCATCTATGCTTCCTAATTAATGTGTTATTGATTGTTGCACAGTAAACTGCTTGTATGTTTCAGTCTCTTACTGCTCATGGCTTCCAGCATCCACCCCAAAAATCTGAAAATAATATTAGTAATTGAATTAATATTAATTAATAGTGATGTCTTGGGTCTTCTTCATCTTCTTCTCCTTCTTCTTCTTCACGGTCCAATCTTAATCTTCTTTTTGAGACAATGTTTCTGCTACCTACCTCTTCTCCTCCTTCTCAACCCCATCGGGTGAAATAATTGGCAGAGAGAGCGCGGCGGGGCAAAAATGGCCGGCGGACAAGTCACGAGCGCGCAAACGTGCGCTTAAATCCTGAAACCGCGAAGCGGGCGCTGGCTCATTTCTGTTGGATTATCTCAAACAAGTGTCCAGAGCTGTGTGCCATGACTGAATTATCATCTGTGTATTTCATAATGCTACTGACAATATGTCAATGGGTTTTTTTTCACCCCCTCCCCGTCGTGAACAGATGGGTCCTTTTACTTTATTTTGCACATCAAGTATGATTATTTCTTCGTGCCAAAAGCCACCTGCCGTTCCTTGGTCTCTGTTCTAATTATTTATGTTGGTAACACACAGCAGGACTTGTTATCAGTTGGATGGTATCTTAATAAAGGACGGCACATCGACATATTGACATCATGTTCAAGGGGAAAATGTATCATCTCAGACAAAAGTGGGCAGAGTGTGTGGTGTTGGAGGGGAGGGGGGGGGGGGGTTGGGTTACCGGAGCGGATCAGGCCACGTGCCAACACCTCCAGATCTGACCTCCTTTTGTTCCCCGACTCCTGAGCTTCCTCTCCAGCTCGCATCTGAGGAACCATGTGATGGTAATTAGGTGAAAGCCCATTAAAAAGTCAAATAGGAGAGAATACATTATCATTGAGGTGCCGGGAACGTGCGTGTGTGTGTGTGTGTGTGCGCGTGTGTGTGCATGTATGTGTGTGTGTGACAGACAGAGAAGGACGCCTATTTCACACCTGGTGTTTGTTTCCTCTGTCCGATCCAGAGAGGGAAATGATTTTTTTACTCACATAAACTTTCCCTCTAGAGCTTGTCAAGAAAAGTTGAGTGGCTTCTGGAAAAATTTTGATAAAGTATTAAATGAACGGTAGATGTCAAAAGAAAAGTAAAAAAAGTAAAAGTTTGGCAAAGAATTAAAAAATTCTTCATCATATTTACTTTTCTTGTATTTGTCTTCTTTCTATTATGTATATCATCTCATCTGTTCATGCTGAACTTCCCCTGGTCGGTCGGTCTGTCTGTCACCTGTCTGTCTGTCTGTCTGTCTGTGTGTCTGTCTGTCTGTCTGTCTGTCTGTCTGTGTGTCTGTCTGTCTGTCTGTCTGTCTGTCTGTCTGTCTGCTGTCACCTGTCTGTCTATCTGTCTGTCACCCGTCTGTCTGTCTGTTTGTCAACTGTCTGTCTGTCACATGTCTGTCTGTCTTCTGTCACCTGTCTATCTGCTGTCACCTGTCTGTCTGCTGTCTGTCATCTGTCTGTCCGCTGTCACCTGTCTGTCTGCTGTCTGTCACCTATAAACCTAATAAAATACAATAAAATGACATAATTGTGACGTTGAGCTCGCTCTCAGTGATCTATTGAGATCAGATATTGAATAAGTCTTTTTCACAGGTTGTGAAGTGTTTTCTTCCTTGTTGCCTCATCGGACAACATCTCAAACTTCACAAAGCAGCTGAAGGCAACTAATATGCACTTTGTGAAAATTGGGGAAAGATCTTTGTCACGATTTGTGTCTCACTTGACTATAAATCCTAAACTTTACTCATTTAAACAAATAGATTTTCTGGGGAGAGGACCGTCTTGACCTTAGGTGTAAATCATGTTTATGGTACTGTTGATGTTTTATTAAAGAAAATAAGTCAGGAAATAGTGAATTATGAAAGTTTTCATCTAGTTCAAAGACTTGAGGACAAATTAATTATTGCAGCCTTGTGAAGTATTTTACTTCCTGTTCGGATGTGCGGCCTTCGCTGCGGCCGTACATCTAAGTCCTTAAAGTCGTGCTCGTGATTACAGATCCAGCTAAGACCGTAGTTTGAGGTTGTCACGTGGAAGATGACATTCTGTAGATTACCCGTATAAGACACTGAAATAGCTGAACATAGGAAGCTCACCAAAAGTCTGTTTCTGCCAAATCATCCGCATATTGATACCATCAATACATTGCATTGTGGGAATCGGGTTGGAAATAATGATGACTTCCAGCAAACAGAACTGCAGATATCTTGAAAAACCTTTATTGATAGCACATTATGTGAAAATTCTTAACGTTCTTTACAGAAGGGAGTAAAGATATACAGTAAAATAGAATTCAAAAGAGACAATATGTAAGGACAAGAACACAAAGTGGACTAAACCACAAAATATAAGTTATTACATCTGCAAAAGCAGACGAAAACACGTGAGTTTTAAACTGTCTGAAAAAACAAAACACTGCGGAGCCCAAAAGAGAAGATGAAAACACCGGGGAAACATCCGAGCTAGAGAATAGAGATTGAGTCAAAACATGGCAAATAAAAGTAGCAATTAAGTTAAGTATTAACGTCATTTCAAAGCGGCCTGTCGTGGGGATAGGTCGCTCGTAATCAGGGGCTGCACTGTTCTAAAATGTAGAACACTTACAATTAAACATACTCAATATTTTAATCCCACTGCGCGCTAAAAAAAACCCTGAATACGCTATAATTACAATTTCACATGCGTGTTTCTAATGTGGCTGGAAATGGGTTCAGAAATATGTCATTGATGACGGCTGACGCATTATAATTACAAATTCCTCTATCCTTTATTTTTTTCTTCTAAGCTTTTTTCTATCTGTCCCGGGGTCGAAATACAAAAGCCGCCGCGAGGGGCCAGTAAGCCATTGTAGCACTCCCATTACAACGACAGATATAAAAGGGTTACAAAACCTTTATCCACCCAGTTAAGAACATATATATACGGGCTCACGGCATCCGCAGGAGTGCAGCGAGGAAGAGCCATTGTGGAGCTCAGACAATGCACTGACCATAAATCTATAATAGCCTTTAGGATTAAAGAATATGCTCTCTGAGTTTAATTACATATTGCTTCTGAGAGGTTTACACCCCCACCCCTCCTCCCCCGCTGGGACTGAGAGGAACACTGCCGCTCCTGGCGACTGCAGATGAGGGACAGACGGACGGAAAATTAACAGAAGGATTTATTTAATCTCAACTAGTGAAAGTTGCGTTAATGCATCCACTTTTCCTTGCCATGTGGGTAGAGCGAGAGTAAGAAAGGGCCAACTCGCAATGCATCAGGACAAGACACACAACCCAGGATGTCACTGAACTACACACTCACGTATTTCCTTTTGCTGTAATTGAAGCTGGGAATTGTCATACAAATAATTGTGCGGTTGAAATGACATAAGAGTGATTAAACCTACATCTAGGTCATAAAAGCTTTAATATTTCACATTTTAAACAAGCTTGAGCGTACAATTCATTTGTTTCGCACTAATTAAATGGAATAAAAAGAAACGATGAGGACAGTGCAGCAATTATTTTCTTTTTAATATTTTACATTGGCAGCAGTAAAGTGCGTAGACACAATTCCATTGTCGTCCATTGGTGCACGTCTGGTGTCATCTTGCGCTGTAAAACAAAATAGTAAAGTGCATTCATTTTCCTGGACATTAACTATTAGAATAGTACATCATAAGAGGGGAGCAGACTTTTGATTCAAGCCTTTTGTTCTGGAACCAGTGGAGCTGAAATCATGGTGGCACTAGTAAGCTAGACTAGCTTGCTAACTAGCCAGCCGCTAAACGAGTGAAATTTTACCTCATCCCCACCAAAGACACTTGTCTTTTTTTATATCGTCTATGATGCTCTTGTCACAGCAAAGCTGGTACTAGCCAATCACAGCGCAGTACATTGGTACTAGGCAGAAAGCCTGCTTATAGACTGATGTGATTAATAACTATGTTTTAAGTGTGTGCTAATGTCATCTCTCCTCCTTGCTGGTAGAGAGAGGTTTTTGTCTTTAAATTAAGGACATCACTTTGGCTCTAGTTTTGGCAGGTATTCCAGTGTTGACATGGTTTTTCTCCATGCGTTTCAGTGTTAGCTCAAAAGCAGCGAATAGAGTCAAATAGAGCTCTGCTGCAACATAACTTTTTGTTGACACACTGACCAATCACAGCGCATGTTAATGGTCACTGAACAATTATATACATCCACGCCATTTCGGAGGCCGGGCACGTCAAAGAATACGAACGGCTTGTTAAACTAAAGATCTGACTTGTTCAAGTCCATGACAATCAACCACAACGTCCACTCCCTGTGTACTTTAGTCTGAAAAGGCCTAAATTGCTTTACTCCCATAGAGACACAGGAAGAAAACATCTGATTGCAGTGCTGCAGGCTGAAGGCAGCAGGCAGAGCAACAGAGGAAGACAGGAGCTGTGACATAAGAAAATGTAGTGCATTTGTGAAAAAACTTAGCTTATAAAACAGCTATGACTTTGTGATTCTGTTTGGGCCAGCAGAGAAGGCTTAGCAGGCCCTGACGGCCCGCCACTGCTTTTTAACAAGCAGTTTTCTTTTTTGAGTGTCTTGAACAGTGTGCTTATTGAATACTGTTGAGTCTTCAGGTCAGACAATGCTACCTGCAATGTCACCGGGAGGAATTCATTAAAAAGCCCCCCGTGAGTGGTTGTTTGATTTATAGCGGGTCTTGGATCCCGTCCTTTGAATTATAAAGTCTTGCAATTAACAGATTGAAAGGACATTTAACCCTGTCTTGAGGCTGTGCCGGGAATTACAATGAACGGGCACTGAGGTTCAGCAGCGAGAAAGTTGAAAACAAGGAGAGGAGCTTACCCGTTAGGAGCAGAGACGCTCCCCAAAGCACTGCAGGACAGAAGGACAATAACTCAGTAAGTTATGGAAATGACTTCTATTGAGTACACTCCTTTTTGAAGAATATCGGTGAGATTATTACGCCGGTTTAATTAGTATGCAAATGCATTTCTTTATGATCACTTTCTTTCTCTCTTCATTATATTTCATCTCTCTATTTATCCTTCAAGGAAAGAGAAAGATTCAATTCACTTTGTCCTGCGTTGGGAAGCGCTAATTTATCGCTCTGTAATTAATTTCAAATACATTCCCCATTAATCAGACACATCTGTACAATTATATGCACAGAATCTCTTCGGCGAGCATACCTGTCCGTCCTGCAAGCTCGCACATTTACTAGCGGGGACATTTAATTTGACAACTAAGAGGAGGTCAAACAAGTATTTGAAGTGATATTTTACTTTCGCTAAAAGTACTTTTCCAGAGTTTAATTATCATCATTCACTTGCCCGTCTTTTGGAACTTTAAGAGAATTAAATAAGCTGACACGGCAGACTAAAGCAGTGCTTCTCAAACTGACTGATGAAATATATCATGATGCATGCACTATGCTACTTTACAGGTTTAGTATTGTTTGTCTTGAGTTTAGTAATCACTGCATTTGAGCCTCCAGGGTTTCTCTCTAGGGCAGAATACCTTTCTAAAATCTTACCAATTTCCCAGCTTGTGCATTCTTGATAAATTCATGGTCCATGACCGCATGAAGGAGCCCAAAAAAAGAGTGGCACAGAGATTTCGAAGTATAGTTGGTGATGTACTTTGCGTGGGACACGAGCAGAGGTCTACTGGAGGAAAGTCCCGTGTTTGTTCGACTCGTCCTTTCCACCTCCCGCCTGCCTCGTGTGGCTCGTGGCTCTTGCATTCTTTATACTATGTCAGTTATTCTGACCGTCTAACAAACACAGATAGGTTCATATTGGACTTAGTTTAGAGGTATTAAAAAAACAAAGGACTTTCACAAAGGAGACCATTGTTCATATCACATTGAAAAACAGGTACTTTTGTTTCTTAAAACATTATCCAATAGTAGATTTTGTTGCCTTGCCTAACCAAGCACATTTAAAAATATATATATATATTACACTTCATTAAATGTTTACGATATTATCTGGGGGTCGACTGTAGGACAGTGGTTAGCAGGGTCGGCGGTTCGATGCCCAGCTAGCCCATGTCCATGTGTCCATGGGCAAGACACTTAACCCTAAAATAGCTGTGCCTAGACTGTTACTGTAAATTCAGTTCATTATTATCTTCGCTTTGGAGAAAACTATCAGCAAAATGAAATGTAATGTAATAAAATCCCAATTTTGTAGTCGATTTTAAGCCAAACATTGTTTTTCACTAATAGTAACCAAGAAGTTTTGCAGCTTCTTTTCGTTTTCGCTTGACTTCAATTTGAGAAAGTATGTTTCCCCTCGATACGTAACTGATACAGTTTAGTTGTGTGAGAACGTAATTTTCTGACGTGACATGGTTGAATTTTGAGAAACGGCACATTTGGAACACCTGCAGAAGCCAGCAGAGAAAGCTATGCACCGACGAGGCCTCAACACTTTGCAGCTGTAAGGCTTAACAGAGAGATCAGTCAGACCTTAATCTCTCCAGAGCTGTCCATGCATGCCTTCCTCTCCACCTCCAGTCTTATTCAGATAATGTTTAATTCCCATAATCTATTGCCCCTGGTTATGGTCTGAATTAATGTAAGCCCATAGACTTCACAGCGAAATGAAACAAGACCCTATTGTTGTCACAACAACGTTTATATATTACAACGAGGAGCAGAGGGGCTTGATTAAATCGGCAGTGCTATCAAAAGCTTCTTTTTCTTTTTTAAGCAATGCTGACTAATAAGAACCCACCGAGCATCAAGACCGGCAATGAACGAGATCCCAGAGCGGCGGATCACCTGCGCTAACCTTCTGTCGGGCAACAACGCACCGTGATGTACTGACTGCGGCCGCTTCAGTCGCGGCAGCAGATTTAAATATCCAACAAGACTCCGCGTGAGATTTATGCCCTCATTGAGAAAATTACATTCACTCCCTGTCCTCACTGTTTGGCATCCATTACAGTTCATTATTATCTTCTGAAGCCGTACAGCTCTGTAATAAAAAAAAGGGAGGAGAAAAAAGAAAAACGGAAGTTTGTGCCTAGATTGAGGCATAAATTGCTCCGTCCCTGCTGTTGCAAAACACTTGGCCGTATCTAATTATTTTGTTTCTCCTCCACGGTCTGTCTTTATGGGGGTCCAGACATACTCGTTGACCAAATGTTGTGCAGCCTTGACTTCAGATTGGAATTATTTCAGCCACGCTTTTGTGAAATATCCTGACAGTACCACATGAAGGTTGGCATGCGACATAGACTATATGAGAAGTGGGCGTAATCGCCGTGACGTCACTCATTAGACGCTTTGAAGCCTCAAGTTCGGCGATTTGGCCGTCGCCATCTTTGATTTTTGCCCAACGCCATGTTGACTTCTACAACCAGTGAACAGGAAGTATTTGGAATGTGAAGGAGTGATGAAGACATGCTGCGTATAACTCTAGTAGAGACCTGTCAATCACCTTGTAGCCCCGCATACTCCTACCCCACATACTACTTCATGGTCTGTTTGACTCTAAATGACCACAATTTATGAAATGAACATCATGCTGTATTGAAGAAGACTTAAAACTAGGATTGAGACATGGAATGCAGCCTTAACACATGAAGCATAGACTTCTATACAACCAGAGGAGTCGCCCCCTGATGGTCACGAGAGAAAATGCAGGCTGAAGACATGAAGCATAGACTTCTATACAACCAGAGTAGTCGTCACCTGGTGGTCAAGAGAGAGAATGCAGCTTTAACACATGAAGCATAGACTTCTATAGACCCAGAGGAGTCACCCCCTGGTGGTCAGTAGAAATGATGCAGCTTTAACACATGAAGCATGTGCTTCTATACAACCAGAGGAGTCGCCCCCTGGTGGGCATTATTGAGAATGCAGGATATAAGACACACATTCATTGTGTTTACGTGAGTTGAATTAAATCTCCAATAAAATTGTCATGTTAACTTTGACGTGAAAGGAATCGAGGCACACAATCTGGAAATGTGAAAGACCCTTGGACCCTCTTGTTCCCTTTTCCCTCACTCACATGTGACTGAACTGACCAATCAGACGTTTTAGAAGTCTCTAATGAAAGTTGAAACATGTGAAATAATAAACCGTGCAAACACAACTCACCATGAACACAAATACATGAACACTTCTGCATGAGGCAGATGTCAACATCTGTGTTCTCTGAATCGCCCATCTTCCTCTTCAAAGTGTGAGCAGGTGTCGTGGTTTGGAACAATCAGATGTGTGTGTGTGTGTGTGTGTCGTCACCCCTCCCCGGTTAAATCCTTTGGCGGCGTGTTGTTATAAAATTTTAAACACTGGTTCAATGTTGTAGTTGTTTTGTTTTTCATTCCCTCCCGTCAGTTTTTTCAGTTGTTCGCTTCACCGCAGAGGGACGGTAAAACAAATGTTTGGAGACGCCAGCGGTAGCAGCAGCTAGGCTAACAGCTGGAACTGCCAGGGGAGCAGGTGATGTCGGGGCAGATACTCCCGCCACACACACACACACACACACACCCCCACCTCCAACATGCTCTGCGAGGAGTCTTCATAAATAATCTTCCAGCAATCTGCCTCTCCCTCCACTCTCTTATTAATTACTTTTACGGCCAAAATCAAACATCTGTCATGCTAGAATATACAAATTAATTATGCAGCTTCTCCCCATCATGATCCATATAACATTGTTCCTCAGAGCCTCGCTGGCTTCAGAGGCAGAGAGAACAGAAGAGGGAGTCACGCAGTCTGTCAGTCTATCTCTTGACTTCTTTTAAAAAGAGAATTTAAAAAATAGTTTATCGTCGTTTTTTTACGAAGGTTTTTGACAACATCCACTTTACAGACAGATTGACATAGACTGGACTCAAGAGGCTCAAGATTAGGTTTTTTCAAACCTGTATTCATCCACGGAAAGTAGGAAACAGTTTACTCTCTTTAACATTTGTTTTATTTATTTCCTTTCTTGGATTTTTTAATATCTGTATCTATAAATGTACTTTCGATGAATTGAAAGTGTGTCATGTAGATTCAAGACTAACATTCTGGATGAACAAATGCAGGATTATGGATTCAAATGATTGTCAAAATAGACATCCTATCCTATCAAAAAATCCTATCTTCACAGGTAACGACTAAGTTTGGTTTTAGGCAACAAAATCATTGTTAGGTTTAACAAAAGATCGTGAATTACTTAAGTTAGGTTTAGTAAATAGATCGTCGTCTGTGTTCAAATAACCACGGAAGTTACTGAAGTACGCAAGTTTAGAGACAAAACAGCTACGTTTATTAATCGGGGAATGAACAATATCTCATAGGTTATCATTTTGGCATTAAAAATTGCCTCTGTGCAGTTTTGTAGCAGTCCCGATTAGAGGTCTTGTAGCGGGAAACGTCCCAACTGGCACAATTTTAGTTGCAGTGTGACTGTAACTCAAAAGAATCGTCGCTGAAATTTTGGTTTTAGACCAAGACGCTCGCTAAATGGCTGTGTGTGTGTGTGTATGTGTGTGTGTTTGTATGTGCAGAAAAAGATGATCTTCGAGGTCCACGGGCCCACTGACAGAAGACAGCTGTCTGCCCTTCCTCCACCTCGGTTTTGAGGTGTCCTGGGACTCTGCCTGCTCGCAGGTCAGGACCCCAGAGGGGAGGCACCATTTGGTACCAGTTACCGAGCGGCGGGGGGCCCACGGTGCCTTTCTCCCTCCTTTCAGTCAAGGTAAAGCTGGCCATGTGAACCCGGCAGCTCCTGTGCTGGCTCGATGCCTGGCACCGGGGCAGGAGCTACCCATCATGCCACAGCGGTGAAGGGCCTGGTGACCTTGAGACAGGCCGGGCTCCCGCCCCCATCCCCCACCCCTGCCTCCTCGCTGTGCTGCAGACTGCTTAAGAGACGATGGATGGAGGCACAGTTTGAGCGGCTTGTGACGGAAGGAAACATGTGCTGCATGAGTGGCGCTCGCTGTGGTGTATTTTTAACCCGCCTTTATGGTCGGAGTGTCGACTGAGCAAAGTGTTAGTGAGCTGAAAAGGCTGTTTGTCAGCAACAGCTAGCGTTAGGATGCATTTACACCAGGCATGCTCCAAGATATCTGTCCATTAGTTCAGTCTCACGTGAGAGAATAATACTTTTTTAGACAAAGGAACAAGTTAAACATCCGTACGAGCCGGTTTCTTTCCACCAAGTGAATGCAAGTCGCTTTAAGTCCTTCTTGCTCTGCTTTGGTCTCCACCTCCATTTTCTGTACCAGCTAGTTATTGACTTTGCGTGACGGGCAGTTAACATGCGTCAGCCTGCGGTTTAACACGGGCCGTTAATGAGAGCCATTTAGAGTCAACCACACAGTCGTTTCATAATGGGCGACTGTGGCTCAGTGGTGAGCACGGTCGTCCTTCAATCAGAGGATCAGTGGTTGGATCCCCGGCTCCACGAGCACATGTTCGATGTGTCCTTGAGCAAGACACTTAACCCTAAATTGTTCCCATAGCTGCACCGACGGTGTACGAATGGTTGATAATCGTGATGTGGCACCTTGCATGGTCACTTCTCTCAGTGTGTGAATGATGTCATGTCGTGTTGAAGCGCTTGAGTGGTTGGAAGACTAGAAAAAGTGCTGTACAAGTACAGGTCCGGGTCCATAACGCTGCAGAATTGGGTGTTGATCATCAGGAGGTTCAACAATACAAGAGACAATATCCCATCAGGGTCACTTGACTACGAACGCAAAAAAATATTGCTTCATATTTTACATTGAGCTAAAAGTTTGAAATTAATTAATTAATTTTATATTCATGCTCTTTTTTTCATTGTTTTGAAAAAGTGGTCTTTTGTTTTAAAATACAGCTGTGAACTCAAACAGTGTTGGCGATGCTATTAGCTGCTATAAACATACTAAATTGAGGGTTTTTGAGCTTTATCAATAGCTCGACAAATATTAAGTCAAAGAAAAGGAATCCCAAAATGCGTATTAGCTTCTTTTAAATCTGTGAGATAAATCCTGTCAGCTGTAAAAGCATCTTTATGTCCACACACACACACACACATATATATATATATATATATATATATATATATATATATTTAAACGTATCTGCTGTTAGCGCGGTGATCTTAGCACGCATGCTTTTTTGTTGTTTTTTTGTTATAAAAAAAATAAAAATAAATTCCCCATTACAAACAATTTATGTCTGTTAAGCATGGCAGCATATATTATGACAAACAACACATGCTCTATTTTGCCAGCTGGTGTAATGATGTGGTAATGCCGGACTCATTAACTCCGGCACACAGTTTACTGCGGCCTTTTATGACGTAATTAATTGATTCGCACGTGCGTTAAAACAAAAATCACGGGATTGAAAATGCAGTCGGATGCTGGGCTCTAATCTGTCATAAACACTTCTGGTGTTAAAGCGCCCCAACATCAGTCATGTAAATTAACAGGTCGTATACGCAATAAACAAACACAAACCAGCCTTCAGTTTAACCGCCATGGCTTCGCATTTCTCACCCACGAGCGGCAATCAACATCTTTTAAACAAGTATTAATAACTTTTCGACATGTTCAATAAACATGTTTATTCCCAAGTTTCTTGGAAGGGGTTAGGGTTTCTTGAATCTTGTTTCTCTTCTTAATATTTCCCTCGTTGGGGAGGTTTTTAGGTGCACTTGAACTCTTCGTTTGTTGTCTAAGCACGTATGCTGATAAAATCCTCACTCATTTTTGTTTGTCCAAACGAGACGTTAAATGGAGAAATTAATTCATAGTTTGTATTCACGCACCTTCTTGTCGGCTGGATTAGACGCCACAGAATATGATCAATGCTGCAGGTCTTCTTTTCATACCCTATAAAGAAATGTCTTGACTAATGCTGCATTACTTCTATATTTGATTTAGTCCTGAAACTGGAAGTTAGGGAATAAACATGGTTTTTTTTTTGCTCCTGTTACATTTTATTCTCCTTGGCTTTGACTTTTCTCTACAATATAAACATCCTACATTTAAATGTACTCAAGCACATTTTTCTCACTGAATCTGAAATAAAAGCCTTGTCTATGAATTGCTTTGTCGAATGCAACCACGAAGATGATTCACGACAAGAACGGCTGCATGAATGTCTGATGTCTTCCTTACGTTCAGGGCAAAGTTCACATCTCTTTTTCTTGGAACGGCCCAATAAGGAGCCTCTGAGGAAGGATAAAGGGGAGGCAGGGAGGAGCTTTCAGCATATGTGACAGTGAAAGTCTGACATTTAATCAAAGGGAGAGCTTGCATCGAAAGATGAGAAAGGGCTCAGGCTTCTTCCCCAGATGACTCGCCTCTGAGCCATTACCAACAATTTAAGCAATATGTTTAGGAATCTTCCCTCAAATCTCCAAGATGAAATGAAGAAAGGATTAATCAGGGAGTTCATTTTCTGTGTTAAGGGTCACATCACATTGCTCCCAGCGATCCATATTGAGGAAACAATTTTAATTTTTTTTAGATTTATCCTTGGCTGGACTTAACGTGTAATTGTACACAAGCTGTGCTCCGCTTCAAAACCCCATAATGAATTCCTTAATCCGAATCTTATTGTTATGAACCCTGCAATTACTTACCCAGGGATAACTAATCCATCTTTTGAAGCTGGACAGATACTGTATTGGTCTGAGCAAAGGACCCTCCATCAGTGGATTACGTGTGAACTGCTTCTTCGCTGTGACGTTTCGCTCTCGCTGCTGATTTGTGTTTTCAAGGCGGCACTTTCTAATGGAGTCGCTTTTACCGAGTCCAGAAGAAGTCACTGGAAGTCTTCTTTTTCTTCTTCTTCAAGAAATGCTGTGAATGTGACACTTTCAGACATATGGAGGATGATGTCTCTTTTATTGTTTGTTTTTTGTACATAAAATATATGTATGTAATTGGTCATTAAGCTGTTATCTATTGTTATTTATTTTAGTTTTATTATTATTATTATTAATAATAATAATAATAATAATAATAACAATAATTTATTTTAACTTTTTTGTTTTTTCTTGTCTAGTTGGAGTTCATGTGTAACTTGTATAAACTAAAAACAAAATGATTTAAATAAAGCAATGGTGGAGGCCATATACGATTTATTGGTGGACTTGTATTAATAATAATAATAATAATAATTTCATTATTAGGATAATCATGAATATTGTGAGACGAGTGACCAGCTCGCTCTCAAATAAATGAAAAAATAGAACCTGATTTCTAAAATCAAAACATTTAAGAATCTTCAATCCATTCACATCAAAGTTATTTTCCTTTAAGTACCAAAGTGCCTTTTGATCAGCGAGTGTTGATAATGTAGAAAACTTGTGAAAGCAGATGATGAAATCCTTCCCATCCGGAGGTAAATTTAAAAAAAGCTGTGTGGCCGCGGCTCAGAGTGCAAGGAGCCTCTCGGTCGCTCAAGAATTCATGTCGGGGCCGATCCTCGTCACAGCTTGTATCACCTCACCGACAGATGTCAGCGAAATCAGCAACAGCCGATCATGCTGATCTCCCCCGTAATCATGTGCAATGATCCCGCCGTGACACGGAGCTGTGGGAAATATGTCCGTCAATACCATCGCCGCAGGCAGATGCACCAGCGTACCCTTGTGCAGGCCGACCACCTGCACCCCTTTCTTCCTTCCCCTCCTCTTTCTTTCCTTCCCCTCCTCCTGCCTGTCTTCCTCCGTGAGCTGCTACCTTTTCTCTTGATCTCTCCATTAAGCCTCTTCCTCCTTCTGTGTTTACCTGTTTATACATTTTACTTTGACCCACATGAGTGTCATTTCGAATGCAACGCAGTCTGACGGCAGTTGAAACTGCTAACCTTCAAGAAATGTAATCTGCAGGTTTTCTGTAAAGGACAGGCTTTTTTTGAACCACCTTTTTCGGAATGACGCTACATTAAATATCAAAAGGAAGATTCAGACAAAACATTGTGATTGGGCTCAAAACAATGACCTAGTTAGGTTTATGCAACAAAACCAGGTACAGTTAAAACCTTGTGGGGACTGAGGTAATTTTCTTGACTTAACATTACATTTTATAAATTTACCTTTAGAGGCTCTTGCATACAGTGGCGGCTGGTGGATTTTTTTTGGGGGTAGGACCAGCCAATCAGTTTCGGCAAACACCCCCATATGATTCAATGCAAAAAGAGATTACTTTGCAGCAAAATATTACTGAACATATAATTCCAACACTTATTAATACAATTCTCTCTCTCTCTTGCCGACATCGCCGCAGACCCTTGACGCCCTTTACGTGGGCCGATCCCCGCCCTGGCGATGCAACGCGGCACTAAGACCAGCGCGCCCCGGTCAACAGTGCCGGGGCCGCGTCCCTCCTTGGCAGGGAGAGAAGTACAGCAAACACATCGTCCACGCAAAACCACGCATAGTTATGTTCAGGCCACAAAACATAAGACCGTAATTGGGGTTTGGAAAACCAAAAGCATAAAAACACAACTTGAATGTCTCGTTTGTTGGTTCCGTCCACCTCCTCTTCCGTCTTTTTGGATTTCGTAAAGTATGTCACATGTGCTGACAGTTGTCATGTCGATGCTTTTTATGTGCTTGTCCACCACAAATAAGGCTCCTAATTGACTTTCAATTGGCATTATTTTCATGTCGAGCGTGACGTGTCGTCCCTGTAAAGAAAACCAATAGATTGCATTTTCTTTTTACTCCCGCTGTAAAAACGGGCTGACATGAATGTCATGGACGCAGACCAGAAATGCACAGAAGAGCAGCGTTGTTGGTATGTTATTTTTTGCTTACCTTTGGGTTTTGTGGCCGGGTCATGCGTGTCTTAATGCTCACAGAGGGCTGGACAGCTGCTGTCCCTGACCAGCCCTTCCTCCCCATGGCCAGAGTTGCAGCTCTGTGGAAAATAAATAAATACGCCACACAAACACGGTCTCCCGACAACAGAATGTGGCATATGCTCAACTAAGGAAGTGGCATCAAACATTCCTGCAGAGCTCAGCTTTATGTGGCTGCGGCCCTGCAAGGCAAAAGGTTTCCAAACAATTTCACGTTTTCATGTTGAAACCTTGCACAAAAAAAGAAAAATAGGGGAGCCTTGCATATTCACACAAGCCGCTGGGGGCTAGCACACTTTAGCACGCGTATGTGTTTCCAGATGAAAAAGAAATTTTAAAAAACCTTGACAAAGGTCACAAACAATTTGCAGGATCCTGTTATTAAGGGAGCTTTTTAAAAAAAATAGAAAACAATAGAAAAAAGCACTGATGATCACTTTGCCCAGCAGCTAACATCATCATCTGTAGCCATTCCAACATATGCTTGCAAGATAATAAAAAAAGCTGTGGCATTAAACATGGCGGTGGAATGGATTTTGTTCCAGGCGACATATAGTAAAGTCAATCCTTCCCGCTGGAAACCTATTTCATATGAAGTAGTTAATGCCAGCAGTCATGATGATGTTTCTTGCATAATATAATTTATAGTGGATGGAGGTCCATAAATGGGAGGCATTGTAAAATATTTCCATTATGTGGGGGAGTGTCAGTGGGTAATAAAGGCTTTATTCTGCTTTTTATGGCTCTCAATCTGTTGTTGTTCCCAGACATTTTTAAATCTGTTTAAAAAAAAATAATCTGTGACTCTTTTAATGTGCATGTTTTTTTTAAAAAGCAGGAAATATCAGTGAGTCTCGAGGGCGCAACTTTTTTATTTTGACTGGGCATTAAAAAACGCCTGCACGTGAAAGTGATCAGCTGGACTCCTGTTTTTTTTTATTACCTCAACTTCTCTTTTCTTCTTTCTTTTTTTATGCAAAAATTATACATCTTTCTTTAACAGGGCTGTAAAGGTTACACAGTCATTTAAGCAGCAGTTCAGACAGATTGATGTTTATGTGATGAAATGTCTCCCCTTCTCTTCTCTCACTTCAACGAGCTTCACCCGTTGGTGACATTGGAGATGCATCATCGTCAAAGTTGGGGAGAGGAAGACGATGGTTATTAACCGACAGTCTGGATGAAGGAGGGGGGGGGGGCACCTCCTGGTCTTATAACGGCCACGAAGAAGGCCTCCAATCACTTTGACGGTACCCTATTTTCTATCACAAAACAAGGGATGTTCATTGAGTCGGTGATTGTCTGTCAAATACACTTTCTTGAGCACAGCAGTTGTGTCTCTTGTCAAACGTACTACATATATAATATATGTATATTTAACAGTTATGATGTTTTTTTCCCTGTGTTTTGCGGGGGAAAACAAGTCGACGCATTAGTCATGGCTGAGACGCTCCTCCATGCTGTGAAATGTAGATGAGCTTGTTGTGGCTTGTGGGGTCGCACCTGTCCGGGCTGACGACGCCAATAAAGTCCATTCATGTGCGCGCATAATATTACGGCCTCTTCCCGCCGACGGTGATGCATTTCACACCATATTTGTTCTTTTATGCATTTGAAATGCGGCATCACTTGAACCAGCAGTGTTGTTGTGCGTCTCCCATCCTCTCTGACTTTCCAAAGGCTGATTTTAATAAATAAGACCTTTTTTACATTTCACAATTTTCCATAAAAACATTCATCGTCTTTGCAGTTGCCTGTGGGAACTTACATTATCATAATGTACTATTTTAAACTACCAAGACTTGCTTTTTCCCAGTGAGCATTTTCCCAAATATGTGGAAAGATTTACAAATATATTCCAGATATAATTAGGAATAAGATGATATAGGATTGAAAAAGCACCCGGCTGAAAAAATAGAGCCTGATTTTAATAAATGGGATTTCCATCTAGGAAGCAGACTTACTCAATGTTTCTGTCTTATTCATCCTTATATTTAAAACAGGATGATCTTGTGATTTATGCAACGTGTCCTCCTACGATTTGGTTTGTATTACATCTCTTCATTTTTCATGCGTTTACTTAAAAATTCCTGCAACGCAAGTTAACAAAACTACGCTAGTTAGGTTGAAGTACGCTAGTTATGTGACAAAAATGTCAACGTTGACTTACTTGGACCCGTTCATACGTCCTTGTGTAACAATTAAAAAAATATATTTTAAAGTATTGATAAGAACGCTGGATGAGACCAGCCTGGATATATGCTTATGGCTTTTGAACGATTGATTGTTTGTCTTTAAAACAAACAAAAAAACGTTGTAACCATATTCTAATGGTAATTGTGAATTATGTTGGCCTGGATAATCGTAATATGTTTTATATCCTCCCATGCCTTGCTATAATAGACTCCCAGCTACTTTGTATATGCTGCTACTTGACCTGAATTGAAGTTACTTCACAGTTCTTTGATTCAAAACTAAACCTTTTTACAAATTGTCCGTTTTCTAACTAAAGTAAATGTTAAGTCCACAAAGCACTGTAGCCAACAAGGGATTGCACCTAATTGTTGGATTGATGTACAATGTTCTAAAAATAGTCTCTTTCTTCTGCTGTCGCGACCCTGAGAATGGTTAAACAGCTCATTAGTGGCAAAGCGATAAAGATGCGGCCGCTACTTGAAGTCTTTCTTCGCCGCAATTTTGTCTCCCGTCTATGGAAAAGGGAGTTACTTTACAGATTACCGCTCTCATTTCAGTTATCGGACAGGGTACGAGAATAAAGATCCGATAACATTTGGGATTTCTTTGTTTCGACTTGCTCGGCTCTGCTTTGTCAAATTTTTAAAAAGGATTGTCTGCTGCGTTATTAACTAAAGGAGGGGGGGTGCTAAACCCATAAAACAGCCCCAACAGCGATATCATGGCCCTTGTGTTCACTCAACCAGAACATCATCGCCATGTGCCACCGCGCTGGAAAATACTCTCTCCTGCTTAGATATCCGATTATGCACCAAGTGATCACAGAACACAGGCCGCGTCCTTTTATTCTCCCTTGATTAATGCAGACATAAACTTGTCTGGTTCTGCATAATCAGCTTTCTGCAGATAGCCAAAGGCTCTTAAGGAACTCCCTCCTTCCACCCCCCATGCCCTACACCCTGTGACATGTGTTTGTGTATATTTAAAATAATATCATCTGCCTCGCGATGGTCTGTCCATCCCTCCCCAAGACAGAATAATCCACAGATGAAACTGTGTCTCAATATGTCTCAGCGTGAGCTTAGCCTGCAAGACGAGGCCCTGAGAACTTGCATTCAACCCCTGCCACCCGCCTAAAAATAAACATACTCTCCAATGAATGCATGATATAATATAAACATCGCCTCGTGTTTTTTTTTGTGGGCAGGTTTTTAAGGATCAAGCATCTGGTAAACACCTCTTTTTTTCGATGTGCGTCAATATGCTCGGTGTAGTTTCGGTGTTGTAATCTTTTGGGGGAACAAGCTGGAAGGTGACAAGCCCGAAGATCTGCTCTTGACGACAGCTTGAGAGGCGGGACAGATTTTCGTTCGCTTTGGTTTGGTGCTGTCGCCGCATTCTGGTCGTCGCGGTTTTGGATCGTACTTCTGAAATCTGACGGAGACATTTTTTGGCCATAAATCATTTTTCTTGGAACGTGGAAATTAGTTTTTAAAGCGGCGCACACTTTCTATATTGAAAAGAGGCGAGAAAAAAATAAAGACACACATTTGAGCAGATTAGTTTGTTATTACTTAAATGATGGACAAACCTGCGCGAAAGACGAGAAGCTACAAAACTTTGAATTAAAAAAGTCGAACAAGCATCCACCAAAAGGTCTGTCAGTACCTCCGTTCATGCACACATCCATTAGCATTAGTGAGCTCTCTGCAGACTACGCTGTAATCACTGATATAATCGCGCTAGATCGCAGCCACCAAGCGCACACTGGAGGCCAAACCTCGCCAGAGGGGGAAAAACATCTACATCCGCCCAAAAGCACGGAGAAAAATCTTCTTTTTCTCGTGACAAAAGGTTTTCTTTTTGTTTGTTTTCACCGAGGGCGACTGAGCGGGTGAGCGGTCACGCAGACCTGGAGAGCCCCGGCGAGAGGAGGCGAGGGAACGCAGGCGGGGACATCGGCGCGATCTGCAACAGTAGTCGCGGCAGATGGACATATCACAAGGCCCCGGCGCGAAAGTGTGCTATAACACAAAACGCTGTTTGCTGCCACGTTTCCCCGGCTCTCGGCGAGTGGCACAAAAGGCCTGGATCCTGAACTGAAACAGCTTGACTCGGTGTAATGGAAATTGCCTGTGATCCCAAGCGCATTCCTCCTTTCTGCATCGCTGTATCGGAACAATCGCATTGCCAGACACACACACACACACACACACACACACACACACACACACACACACAAACAGAGAGGATGCTGAAGATGGTTTCCTGCTTTTAAAAAAAAAATGGGGGTAGAGGATTTTAAATGAGATGTGACTCAGTTTTTTTGTGGTGGAGATATTATTTGCTATATTTTGGTTCCCCCCCCCCCTTCACCCTCTATTGTCTGCTGACGGTCCAAAATCCAACAAAGCGGGTTTCACTTACCACGAGATGAAAAGATTATGAGCTCAAACATCACTTTAGTTATGGGTCAATAGCTTAGGTTTTTAATCTATTGCCCCCCCACACACACACAAACTGCACCATCATCATCATCATCATCAGGGGGCTTTGGCTCAGCTGTCTTTGATTAATCTCCAGGGTGCAGAGAAATATGCCTAAAAAGCACGGACTGGACGTTGAGGCAAACTTTGCCTGAGTGGTATCCTCCAGCGTCTCTGACTCAAGCGAGGCAACGCAACGTGTGAGTGTGAAGTCAACATGTGCTTTGAGATATTATTCACTAATCTGACGCTCGTCGCGTTGTCGTTTGTTGTTGTTTTTTTTCACCCAATGTCCCAACTCTCCATCTGCAGCCGTTTTCTTTCAAAGAAAAAAACACTTGCAATGGTGATAATACTGATAACATGAGGAAGGGATGACATGATTATTAAAAAACATAACGACAATTGCATAAAAAGGCAAGTTTTAGGAGGAGCCAGAACCTCAGGATCCAACAGGAGGCCGAGGAAGTGTTTCCAGGTAGCGTCTGATGTTATATATGATGTTATAAAAACACCCTAAATACATAGCATCAGAAACAAGATTCAAAAAATGTATATATTTACATCATATTTTTGATAGAAAACTATGTTTCCTCTTGATAAATGAAAAAAACTTCTCAAAATATCTTTTTTTACTGAAGCTCACACTGGGTGCACCTCGCCGTGTTGATGGAAACATGATTTTGGAAACTCAATTCATTGTTTAGTCGTCACACATTCTTAGAAAATTCTTCCCTCCATTTTTCATTTTATAAATATTTTTCTTTTCTTTTTTTTTTTTTTTTTACAGTTTATTACTATTTGAGTTCAGATGCAACTTTTTCCACACTGTAAAAATGACAAAATGCCTGAAGTGCAAAAGAAAGCAGTAACAGTGCAGTGGAATGTGCTTGATCAATTCATCATCGAACATTATAATTTCACGTTTGATTTTTTAAAGTGCTGTACTAATAGTTTCCCTAACTTTTGTTGCTTTAACCTTTTAAAAACAGTGCATGCAAATCATCAATTGTAAGTCCCAGCATGCCCCATTCAGACAATCTTTTGGCAAAAGATATATATATATATATATATATATATATATATATATATATATATATATATATATATATATATATATATATATATATATATATATACAGAGAGACAGAGAGAGGGATATATATATATATATATATATATATATATATATATATATATATATATATATATATATATATATATATATATATATATATAGAGAGAGAGAGAGAGAGAGAGAGAGAGAGAGAGAGAGATATGTAAATAGTCCAAGTCTTTGTTTTATTGTGATTTTTTTTGCAGATTCCTATTCTTTAGTTCCTAATCTTTCCATAAAGGTGTCTTATTGACGCTCCAGGAGGCATTTTTGGGGAATCTAGCTCATGCTGGATGTTCATAGTTACGTTCAAAATATCTTTTAAAGGTGATTTTTTTTTTGCAGATATACATTTTTTTTCCCAAGACTTTGCTGAACAAATAATACAATAAACACAAGTATTGGAATCAATTTGGGGATCTTACCACGACTCAAACATCGGGGAAAAAGAGATCTAGAGACAAAATCGGTTCATTTGTTAACGGGTTAAGTCTCTTGGGGTTAATTGCGTTGCTTGAGGACATTTTGACATGTAAACTACGGAACAGCCGCTCCAGCGCCTGCTGACTAAACGTCTGTATGAACAGGAAGCGCTTGTTGCTCGATATGGAACTCCGTCATGGAAATCAAACGTGTTGTGGACACATCGATAGAGCAAAGTGTCGCACCGGAGATGTGACGACATTCTCCAGAAATCTGAGTGGGATTTCGAGGCGTTTAAATCAACGTCCATTGTTGCAGAGTCCGTACCTTCCACAACAAAACAAAGAAGAAGGGTTTTTGATTGGATGGATGGTGGTGAACCAGATAATCCAATCAACGTACCGCATTGGGTCGATATTACACAGAACAGATTTAAGACCTTTTGAATGACGAGCTTGCAGAAGGTCAAGGGTCAATAAATATCAGGTTGTAATAAAAAGGAGTAAAGTGTAGAAACTACAATCTGACAATATATATATATATATATATATATATATATATATATGTATATATATATATATATATATATATATAGTACATTTGTGAATGTATATACATGTGTACATATATACAGGTTAGGAAGTTAGAGGTTAGAAAGAAGGCGGTTCGTGAGTTGGGGTCGAGGAAGGCGGAGGTTAGGGGTTTGGGGTTAGAAATGTGGGGGTTACAAAGAAGGTGGTTAGAGAGTTTGGGGTTAGGGAGTTGAGGGTAGAGAAGTAAGGGAGTTTGGAAGTAAGGGGTAAGGAAATTGGGGAAACAGGAAGTTAATACTCGTTGTTTGTTAACCAATCGTGGTTAAGCCTGAAGGTAAGATGCTACAATATTTTCATATCCAGTTATAAATACGTGGTACATTTACATTGAGGTGAAACCAAAGCTTAGTTTCACCTGCAGAAGGTCAAAGGACATTTGGACATTAAACATTAAACAGGACATTAAACACTTCACCGGTTCCCCTTTTTTAACTACAAAGAGCTCCTCGTGCAGCAGATGCTTTCACTAAGCGTCAAGTTAATGTAAAAAAAAAGAACTTGCCCCATAATATCCCGAGCAGCAGAGAGATCCACAGTCAGAAAATAATAAGAAATAAAACCCGCCCAGATGTGATTGATGGTGGACAGGAGGAGTGAAGGTCTCTGGATCTCAGAGTATCTTTGACTCGTCGTCCACGAGGAGAGAGTGATTCTTTGCGTGGCGATTAAACTTTGACGTATAAGGACGCCTTACCTTTTTTTTTCTCCCCTTGATTTATCACCACGGTTCCCTTGACTGTGGGTTTTTTTCAGACGCGTGGGCGTGATTTACTGCTTCGGATTCATTTAAGTTCTTGAATAAACGTTGTGGGAAGTTTTTATTAATGTGCAGAAAGGTTGAACGGAAAAAAGATACCTGTGCTGCAGTGAAGTTCTGCATTACGTTGTTGTTAAATATCTGAGAGCGGCCGAGGGAACACAACACCGCTTTGAGGGCTTCTCGGTATTTACCTTTGGTGATCACCAATATTCAACCAGTAAATATTCCAGATCACCAAAAATACATTTGGGCTCCGGCTGGCGCAGGTTTTGACATTTTTGTATTTGCTCATCCGTCATTTTGAAAAGACAATAAAGAAAGGACATTGTTTCTTTATTTTGTTTGTTGATGTTGCCTTCAGGATTTAAACATGAAAAAAAAACCTAAATGGTATATCTTAAACTCTAATATTAGAATTGTTATTTGATGCTTCAACACTTGTTTCAATTAAATTATTAAAGGCTTTCTGCTATTAAAGATCCTGTTATTCTACTCTGTGGTTATTTAAATTAGCTTTTTACCCACGATGCTCGTTGCTGTTTCAGTCCCAAACTAAAACGCTATCGACATGAGGTATTAAAAACACAGTTTTTCACTGAACCTTTCTCGAGTGTCGCTGGTTTCTTTCTTTATCCGTCATAAACCATGTGAAGCTCCCTCTCGGACTTTCCAGAACCCTAGTATTGTTTTTTTCCTTTTTTTTGTTGCTCTGTCTCTTTCGGAGAGAAGCGTCGGCCTTAAATCTGCAACGGGGCCGACCGCCTCAAACCCAGAGGAAGCCGCCGCTTTTAAATGAACGCTAAAAACAAAAGACATCGCCCGCTGCTCACTTTGACAGCGCAGTGATGGAAAGTGAAGCCTGCGTGCGTGTGAAGCAGCTCGTGCCGGCCCGTAGTCTTACGCTCAGGGTCACTGCTCGGGTCTGCAGGCCTGGTGGCAAACAGCGGCCATTAATTCCATCATTAACATTCCTCTTCTTTTAAAGAGGCGTCTTTAATTAAATCAACAGTCGCCGTGAGGCGTTTGTTTGTCTTCGCGTGGCGCCCGGGGTCGTGAGGTCTGGGGTGTGGGGCAAAATGTTTACATTATGCTCAAGGAAGGAACAGCTCCTCCTCATCACTACAGATCTGAGTCCAGCTGCTGGGAGACTGTGTGATTCCTTGTGAGGGAACGTCTTCTCACACTGTGTGTGTGTGTGTGTGTGTGTGCGTGTGTGTGTGTGTGTGTGTGTGTGGCCAGATTATGAGGATATTTAACATGAATACATGCTTACTCTGTGAGGACATACCAGACTTGTGAGGACACACTACGTGTCCTCACAAGTCGCACACTGCAGACACACTCACCAACACGGAATTCAACAACTCTTGCTTTTTTTGTCGCAAGTTCCCATATCACGATTTACCTGAATTCTTGTGTGTGTGTGTGTGTGTGTGTGTGTGTGTGTGTGTGTGTGCTCAACTGCTCTGTTATCACAACCAAAGAGTGTTTTTTAAGTGTAATATTTGATTTTATTGTGAATATTTTGTTGTTTACATTGTTAATGTAAACAACAGAAAATTATTCAGAAAAAGTAACAAAACTAAAACACTGTAGAATAATAAAGATATACAAAATAAACAAGTATTTGTGAAATGTATTTGTCAAGGCAGTTTGTTTGATGTCACTCCTCATTTCCCGCATGTTATTTTTTTGCTACTAAAGCCAGGAACGTGTTTTAATTCCTGCTGGTTACATGAATAGGAGACTTAGTTAAGGGTTTAGGCAACAGAACGATGTGGTGATCTAAATGTAACACGATGCAAAACAAATGCCGGGTTCAAGAAGAAATCAGTGGACCACCTCACAAAGGCTTTTGTGTCTGATTGGGACCGAATCCCTGCGGCCACGTTCCAGTACTTTAGCAGCCGATTAGCTGTCCATCAATCATACACAAGTGTAACGTTCACATAATGTTGGCCACAAATTGTATTGAAATGAGTGATTTATATATATCATTGTGTACAATGGGGGGAGACTGTGTGTTTACATCCTGATGCTCAGTGCTCAAACAAGTTGACGGATAATGTTTCTCCAATGTTACATTTTGAATGTTGAGATCGGCCATATTATCTGCCCAGAGAATTCTTTTGTTTGGTTGTTTACATTCCTCATGTTGCAAATGTAGACAGTTTTCTGTTTTGCGTAGCAGATGTGCTACAATTACATGTGGTTGTGCAACCATGTGTTGCATGACGACAATAGATTTGACCTTTAATCCCTGAATGTCGTGTCCTTGAACCAAAAGATGCTCTGCTCATTGATTATATTGGTGTTTTGCCTTCACCGGCACACTTGCCGTTGCGTTGGTGCTTGCGGACGCGCATGCCTCCACGCGTTGCCGCTGCATCTGCGTTGCCAACATGCGCGTGTGCTCTCCCGACAGAGAGAGGGGGGCGAGAGCACGGAGGGGTTTCCCCCAGCGTCCCAGGTGCCGGAGTGCGTGTTCAGCGAAGGGTGAGGACCATCTGCCGGGGCTGGGTGAAATCAGTGCAACATGCAGGTGCTGAGGTATTTACCCTGCACGCAGGGTAAAGAAACCGAGCAGAGGGGTTCACGACCCACAGAGAGCAGGGTGTTTGGCCTAGAAAATTCTGACCTCATGGTCAAGTACATGCATAACTGAAAGGCCTGTCACACTTTATTTATTTAGTTTTAGTTTGACCATGAAACACTGTGCTGCTCTGGACCCCTTTAAAGAAGTCGGGGACCTGGATTGTCCATGGACTTGATTTTTAGTTGCTCTAAAAGGCTCCACGTTGGCTTTAGTTTTTGATACATTTTTCAGCAGAAAACACACTTTTAGGCCAAAATAATAGTGACATATAGGTGATGTGACACATCGACAGGCTTCGATGCGCTTGTTTGGTCGGAAGACTAGAAAAGTGATACAATACAAGTTTGTTTCTTTTACCTTTTAAACCAATGGATGTTCATCTGTTGCATCACCAGCCTCCTTTCTGCCGGAAAGGCTTTATCAACAAGAGGCCGGGCTGCCAGTCGGCGCTCCAGTTCATAAAGCTTTTTTCCACTGCAAACTGGGAACGCCATATGTTTAGGGACCTGGCTTTGAGCCAGAGGAAATTGTTTTTTAATTGTCATTAAAACAGGAAACAGCGTTTCTTCAAGAAACTTGCCACAAATTTGGAAGCGCCCTATTGAGGAATATATAACCCTTCTTTTTTGACTTAGTAGTTTATTTCCACATTGATTCTATTTCCTATTCCGTTGTTTGCTTGTATGTTCGTTTGTGTTACATCATCATTTCTACGCATTAATACAAATCAAACCGTATAAATCCAGCCATCCCAGATCGGGATCATACATCAAACCGGAAGGCTGCAGTATACATGTCCAGTCCAGCACAGTGCAACAGCATACCGACGGTATGCCATCAATATATATAACACATGCTCATAGCATAAACCAATTAATTCTGCTTCCATTATTTACGATCTGCCTCAGTCATCGAGGACGCCGGGATGCTGAAATACACACAGCTTAGAGACCTCCAGTCCGCCGCTACATAATTCTTTCTGATGAATTGTCCGTGCAGATGTTTGCATGTTCTGTCTGCAGACCGCGGGACAAAAACCAAACTCCTTTTTTTTTCACCGTAATCCTGCATGCAGGGGAGGGCGGGCGGATAAAATTAAACAGATATGCTTATCTAAACTATTTATTAAAGAAGCATATCCGAGATATAATCCTAATATGTTATCAGGAGCCGGGAGGGAGGGGGGGATTATGGACGTACGTACAGCGCAGAAATCCAGGTGTACGAGGTCGTAAATCGGGGGATTAGCGGAAAAGGTTATTGTAATTTTTTAAATAACACAAAAGCAGATTTCATTATTAAGAGGCTGAGCGGACCATCTGGGAGGAGGAGAGTACTTTGGTTTCATCCACAGTGCTATGCTGTACTGTACCTCCCGTTCACCAATTATTATTATTGTTTTTCATCAACTCAGACCACCAGGTCAGTCTAAATGAAAAGCATTCATCTGATCACGTACTTGACTTGCGGCACGAGGACACCGCGGCCTCCATGAATAGATCAACAGACTGCACTGGAGTTATGTCAGAATCGCGTTATTCATCATGTACAATGTATTTTACAGTCGGCGTGGGCGGCTTAACCTGCACAACGGCAACACACAGAATATAGATTTAGCTTTTTCCTTTGTATCTGTTCAAACTGCTTTTTGATATGTTTATGATATGTTGAGCTGAGATGTCCCTGATGGGGGCTTCCATTTCAGCCTTAAAACGATGCAGCCAGATGAGAACGAATGCAAAAACCCCAAAATACGTACGATAACAATCTTATTTGTGCATATGGCACAGCAGCATGGTTGAGGTGAGGCAACAGCAGCATGGTTGAGGTGAGGCAACAGCAGCATGGTTGAGGTGAGGCAACAGCAGCATGGTTGAGGTGAGGCAACAGCAGCATGGTTGAGGTGAGGCAACAGCAGCATGGTTAAGGTTAGGCAACAGTAGCATGGTTGAGGTGAGGCAACAGCAGCATGGTTGAGGTTAGGCAACAGTAGCATGGTTGAGGTTAGGCAACAGTAGCATGGTTGAGGTGAGGCAACAGCAGCATGGTTGAGGTTAGGCAACAGTAGCATGGTTGAGGCAAATAAAGTATTTTTTTGTCTGTTTCAATCATGTTTATTGCAGTTATTTACTTATTGGTTGACAGACAAATTGAATACGGCTCAAAGTCCAGATATGAACAACGTGGCTCTAGCGTTTGTGGTTGTCGTGATGCGATACCATCGGGAATCTTAAAGGTTGTTGTTGTTTTTGCCTGAACCCTGACAAACTGTTTTGTTGTACAGACGGAAGTTGATTCGAAAGGAAATTGACGCGTCACTGCCTATTCGTAGGCGAACATGCAATGAAATGGAAGCATTGTTTTCATGGTACCACCGAGAGAGAAAAAAGCTCTCACCGACAAACATCAACGAACAAGAGAGGCAGATTAAAAGGAAAATGGATCTTGTCGATTAGCATTTAAACACAGAAGGACACGTTCAACCCTTGTGTGAAACAAACACACTAGAAGTAGGGAAGTCAGGATAAGGAAGTGCTGACGGATACAGACTCGCTGTGTGCCACGCGCTGTGCTCACACTCGTCAACGGCTCCCTCTGCAGACTCATGTGACACCAGCCACCTCGTTTTTTTTTTTTAACTACGCTCGCAGCTTTCTGTGACAGGTACGCCAGTCGGCATCAACGTATCCCGGCCGCAACAGCCGCGACTCACGGCCCGGAGGTTCATCCGTTCTGACGGGTATTTTCTGTTTGTTGCCCTGAGGGATTACGCCCCCCCCTCCCCCCCCCTCCCCTCGATGAAACAAAGGCACAAACATAATGTTTTGTGTTGGAGCTGCTTCTATCTCCTGTCTGCAGAGACTACAAAAGCAGATTTTCCTTTTTTTTGTTTTTGCTGTGTTGTTCAATGTGATATTTCTCCAACAGACTGGACCTTTTCTACTTATGTAAAACATTTACAAGCTTGTAGATTAATAGACTAGTGGCCTTCAGGTTTACTGAGGCGTTTTTTTACTCAATCCACTGGTTTACAGACAATTTAACGGTAACTCTAAGAACAAAAGGTGCCAGCTGGTGATTTGCCTTCTTCGTACAATATTCCTGGTAAACTATATGAAGGTGTACAGCTGGCTGGTCTTATGTAGCATTCATAACAATACCTACAAAAACCGACATTATCCTCGTAATTATAAACAGTGACGAACTGCTGTCGCCCAAACAGGGAAGGCAGCTGCGGTCGTGGGATGCGTCCAATGAAAAGCGATCTTTCACCCAAGGAAACCGTTGTTTGATGCCTGCGTGAGACAGGAAGTCAACTGTCAACGCTTTTTGTCAAGTAACTTGACTAATGTAGTTACGTCACATCAGTGGTTATTTTAACCCAAACGACTCTCTTTTGTGAAAGCAACTTTAGACATTTTGTTCCTTTAACCTAACTAAGTTGTTTCTTGTGAAGACGGAAGTTTATTTTGAAAAGTCGAATTGGAAATAGACTTTCATAGTAATACGCACGAAAAAAAACGAGGAGGGACTTTTAGTTGGACATCAAGCAAACCGTTTAAAAACAAAACTGTTGTGTAGCCTAAATATGAAACTAAAAGCCAAGATTACTTACTATGGGGATATTATTATTATCACATCTACATTGTTATCCTATTCTTTTCTTTTACTGGTGTAAATGGACTCCCGCAAATATGTAATATGTAAATAAATAAAAATGTCTGCACTATCGTAAAAAGGGCAACACAGTCAGCATTGTTGTTGTCGGCGTGTTGCTTAAGGATGCCTCGTCGGGACTCTTTTTGCCTGCAGAGCCCGTGACCTTCTGCTCACAGGACTCTCGCTCCGACCATCGGGCCCAACCTGCCACCTTCCTGCACGGTCAAATCCCCCCCAGACTGCTCATTTCGCTGCAGTGCAGACTGCTGGTATTTACAGCTGATGAGCACGCTCAGTAGGGGCCCGCACATTGATGTATGTGGAGAGTCACAGTCATGCTTTAGCAAGGGGTAAATTCGGAGGCATCGCACAGTCGGGGCTCTCGCAGCCGCGGCATTGTTTTTGAGAAAGGAGGCTAGGCCAGAAGGTCAGCGGCTCCGTACACAACACAATTAGAGGGAGACATGCTGTGGCGTGACTGACTGGAAATCAAATATCACAGAGGACATTTACAATAATGGACTCAGTAAAATCAAAGTTATGCCCAAGTCGTTTAAACTGCTTCTGTAAATGTTGTTCAAAATAAACTACAATATGGCTTGAGTGCATCAAGATAAAATAGCACTGCATGTACACTTAAGTTTAAAATCTAGATGTAGCTGCCATTTTGAAAAAAAACAGTTGATTAGGTAAACAGAAGAATGTAAAAGGGTGGACGAAACGTTGGGGGTAATGGGTACTTTTTAACATAGTTTTTTCCTTTGGTCAAGAAAGACTAAAACTACGTACTTACTGTTGTTTGGCCCAAGACTCCTTATATATTCCTATGTTTATGGTCCACAATCAAAACATTTCAGCCACCTCTGGGTTTAAGCAATAGGTCTATATCGTGTTTGTGGGAAGTTGTTGAGGGATTACGTTCTTATCACCGCACCATAGTAACTACTTCTACTAATCCCATCTTTCACACCTTACATCAGAACATTTATGTACACAAGTCTGAAACCACTGGACGATGCCGATGTTTGACAATGCCGATGTTATCATCTTTGACTGCATCAATTAAAGTACCGCGAGGGAAGGAAAAATACCACAAATAAAGTACAAAGACGTCACACAGAGGACGTTGTTGGCAGTTTTGTGTGCCAGCCTCTGGCACAGGTTCTCCGTGAGGGTTGAAGAGTTTCACTTCACAACATTCACAGTGAATTCATAGTTTGGGAAAATAGGCAAGCAAGATACACAGATCTTTTATGTTGCTTGGGAGAAAAAAATCTGAATTAATTATCACATAACAAATGTGTGCTGTCTCGGTCTGTGGGTGTATGTGTTCATAAGTGTGTTCTTGTGCTCGTCCGCCTGTCAGAAGCAGTTTGAGTTTCAGACATTTGGTGAGAGGACATTTTTTTACAAAGTGAGGATGTCTTGAATCATTCTCACTTCTTTACAGCTGAAATGTATAACTTTGTTTTAATTGATGAGACCACTACAATGTTGTTTGTTTGTTTGGTGACATCTTTGCAATACGGTTGGTTTTATAAGTTAATTTACTCCTCTATTTGTTGTATATATTGTGCATTATTCTTATTATATGTTTGTATAAATTGTGCATTTTTCTTATTATATTTCTGTGTATATTGCATTGTTACCTGTATGTATGAATGCTGCTGAAGCAAAAAAAAATCCCCTTATGGGATTAATAAAGTATCTATCTTTCTTTATGGTTGTTTTTTTACTAAAACAGACAAAACAAAGTGTGTATTTCCTGTGGCTGCAGATCTCTCTGCTGTTGAGAAATGTTCAATGGATTTGATAAATTCAAAATCTCTCAGTGGTTTTGTGTTGCTTTTTAAAGTCAATTTGTAATTTCTTTTTTTGTGGTTGATTTGTGTTTCTCTGTAGTAATTTGTATTTCACTGTGTTCATACAGTTACAGTTACATACAGTTACAGTTATTTTGTGTTTCATTGTAGTTGTTTTGTGTCTCTTTGTAGTTGTTTTGTGCCTCTTTGTAGTCTTGTGTTTCTTTTCTAGTTGTTTTGTGTTTCTTTGTGGTTGTTTTGTCTTTTGTTATTGTTGTTTTGCCCCTTGTTATATGTTGTGAGTTTTATGAGTCATGTTGAAGCTGTTTTGCATTTCTTTGTAGTTTGTTCTCCTCTTTTGTGTCTTTGTAGTGTTTCCATGTCTCATGGTTTTTATGTTTCTTTATTGTCATTTCGTCTTCTTTTCCCCCTTAATAGTCTTTGTAAGTCTAGTTGGAGCTGTTTTGCATCTCTTTGAAGTCTTTTTGTATCTCTTTGGAGTTGTATGTTTCTTTGATGTCATGTTGAGTACCTTTCTGGTTGGTACATCTGAGTTTGAGTGACATTTTGTTGGTAAATCTGACACGTTGGGTCCCTGGCCTGTAGCCCGGTGAGCCCATTCAGTACTCCATCCATGTACCAGTCGACACAATGCTTATAGATATGAGATGGTTGTTATCTCAGATTACTCCAGGGGCCATGATTGGCTGATTGAGTGTTATTTGAACTGCACAAGATTTGTGGAGATCAAACTTGAATAGGATATCCATCACATGCCAATCAAGAATAACCAAAATAGAAACTGTAGCGTCGAATTCAAATTAAGAAGGTTTAGGATTGGGAGTTTAAGGATTAGGATGAGTATCAAAGAAAACTGTAAAGGTTGAAATGTGGTCAACAGAAGGTCCTCAAAGGTCTGACTAATACAAATGTGTGTGCGTGTCCCTCTCTAGGCTTGAGTCCTTGCTCTTCACAGATCACGAGCAGTCCTCCAGTCCCCACCCCCGTCCCGATGATGTAATTATTTCCCAGCGGCACCTGGGAGCCACGGCCGCCATTCGGAGGCATCGCTCACAGCCAAGTATGCAGATGTTTCTAATTGCTTTCCATTACCAAGAATAACAGCTGTTTATATCTATCAGCAAATAATTCACAAGAGTTCCAGACTGTTAGGATAACATATCCCACCTGGTCACCATCACCAGTTGTCAACAGCCGAGCGCCGCGCTTGCCAGGCCTCTTGTTTACCGAATCCCCCCGATAAGCCCAGGCTCAGAGTCACCTTCAGCCATCTTGCTTTGCACCGCCCATAATTTCCTGTTTTATCTTACGAGTCAATCTTTTATTATCATCATCACAGAGAAAGATGGAAATTGCATTTTGTTCTTGCCATGACATCAAGCACGTTTATTATGCAGTGATATCAGAGAGGTAGGCGCTTTGCATTTTAACCCTCAACCTTACAAACATGTTGAACACACTGATTATGAGAGTAAACTACTGTCAGAGACAACTATCGTAGCTAAATGTGAATGAATGTATTATCATAACTGTATTAGTTATAGGATTAATATCATCTGTGGGGGAAAAATAATTATATTGTGTAAAACCAAAAAAGGCCGAGCACATGGAGTCTGCTGCGTCTCCTTCCTTCAGAGGGCGCTACCTCCATGACCCTAGGACTTCTAAAAGAACCAAGATGGCGATTGTCCAAAAAAAAAGATTACAACTTGCGGAACTCCAGGCCTTAAAACATCCACCAAACAATGGGTGAATTTAAGGTGTCTATGTCCACTTCGTATTCACTGTCTACCGTCAGGGTGGATCTTTTTGGGTCCTTGTTTGTCTTAAAAAGCTAATTCTTCCCCTCGGGATTTTTTCTTGTTTTTTTCAGGGCATGAATTACTCGTCTCAGACAGATTTTTTTGGTGTTTAGAATAAGAAAAAGCCAGTGTTCGTAAACTTGAGAAACTAGCAAGAGTACACGAGAGTCCAAACATTTATAAAATCAGCAAGAAAGTCTCCTAGTAGTTAACTTCTAACAAACGTATAAGAAGCCAAAGTGACGTCACCCATTGGTTCTGGACCGCTGTTTGAAGCCTTGGATTGGAAACTTTGGCTGTCTCCATCTTGTTTTCTTTCAGTCTGATAAAAATGATTTGACCGGCTTCTCGCAGTCTTGCAACATCCAGAAATACTGCTTTTTTATTTTGCCAGATCATTTGATTCATTGATCGCTGTCAAGATGTAATTAGAATCTATTCAAAAATATCAATATGTTTTTGGAGAAGACTAAAACCCTACTTAATAAAAATGGAAATACCTCGTTTAAAAATCTTTTTGTGAAACAGAAACGTTTAAACTGTTGTTTATGTCCAACATAAAGTTTAATGAAATACCTTCAAGCTCAAAATGGCATTTCTTTGACCGTAGTTTGTTGCTGATAACAAGCAGACATTAGAAGGCCCAGTTTGACCTCACCTTTAAAGAAGTGCCTCCAGAGGTCTTTTTAAACGTCAGTCGTCATGTTCAGACCCGGCGCTGTGTGTCCACAGAGCTGTTTTATTTCTAAAGTGATGACTTAGTCGCACGGGGCTTTAAATATTATTGGGCCTCGCAGCTCTTCTTGCATTCCCTTTCATGGGGCATCAACCTTAATTTGGTCCAGCAGTGAAATCGGGGAAGCTCGTCATTGTCCCTCCCTCTCACTTAACTGAGGGAACTTCAGATCTACGACGTTTCTCTTTCTTTACGCTTCGAAGGGACGGTCAAATATACTCAAATATAGATCCATGAAGCATAGCCTTTTATGTGCCATGATTATTATTTTGCTACACAACAATTCTCAATATTAAGTCTGATGCTTATTTCTTGCTTCTATATTAAGTCTACATCTAGAATTTGGAAATTGAATATGTACCTAAAGAGAAAAAATGTTTGTCACGTATACTAGTGGCTGGTAAATTTGACTCTAGCCAAATGTAGCCTTCCCTAACTTTAACCTTACTGTGCCTTAATCATATTTTATTTGCCAAATTGCATTACTTTCCAAACCTCAGACATATATTTAAAAAAAAAAATTAATACATGTTTTCGCAAAAGGATACCAGCCGTTTGAGACACTCGTCCAGAGTCCAGCTTCTGACTGGACATTGAGTAGTTTTCATGTCTTCTTTTGGCTCAAGAACAAAGAAGAAGATTGGACATTAACGTCATTTTGTCCTTCATTTAAATCTAAATCAATCTGCAACTCCAATATATTTGAAGTTGTGTGTTTTCGTGTAAAATCGTTGTGATAAACGTGGGAGCAACGATAACGTTAAAAGTAACAACCCTGACTCAACTCAACGCTGCGGCCTTCCCAGCAAAATAAAGTCTGGCGCCACGTTCACATCATCTGAGGTTACTTGCTCGACCTCATGTGGTTAATTCGCTTCATTCTCTTTTTTTCGTGGCAGAAAGGGGCTTATCTCCCAGGAGTTGAAATATTTCAACTCGCGCGAAAGCGCCGTTAGCATTGCGTTCTGGAAATTTGCGTTGTTTGCAACCATTTGCGTCTGTGCGTTGACTTTGCGTGCAATTTACTCTTAACTCTTTGGTGTGAACGCAGCATTACCTTTCACGCGCCATTGCTGATTCCTGATGGCGAGGCCAGCCCCGGTATTGTGAGTCTTTGTGTGTGTGTGTGTCTTTGTGTGTGTGTGTGTGTATTTGTGTGCTCTGTCTGACAACGCTGGCTTTTGGGAATGAGCCATCTGACGTGGGGGAGTGACTGCCAACAAGAGCAGAATGTCATTATGAGTGGAGGCTGCTGCGGGCCTGCCACCATCACAGGGAATTCATCACCACAAGTGATGATGATAATGGACTTTGCTGCAAATGACTTTGGATGAGCAGTGTTTTTGGCAAGCAGCACAGGTTTAACTCAGAAAATGGAGAAGAAGGCTCCGGGTGTCCTGCGGGGCCGGCGGGGGTTCTGGCGTCCACGTGGTGTAAATACGTTGTGTTTGCGCTGGGGTCGGACCGCCGGTTGGTCATCGTTAGTGTTGGCTTATCGGTCAGAATTTTTTTTTAATGAATTGTTTAATTGAATTGAATTTGGTAGAATAAATAAAACATTTAGGCTACATGCGATCATCACAATCGTGACTCGCGTAAACGTCTCCTGTTTGGCCCGGTGACATTTCCAGCGACATCACAAACGCGTTACAACGAATCACACTCCGTTAATTGGCATGCCTTTCTCTCTGAGCTCAGGGATTCAGAAAATAATTGTTCAACTTTGCCAGAGTGCTCGCAGCAAAAAAAAGAAAAGGGAAAGCTCATCAAGTGATAACTTTAACCGCGGCGGCATCGCCGCCACGGGAGAACGCGGCGCCGCACGGTGACGACTCCATTATGATCCGCTGGAAAAGAACGGGGGGAATCTAACAAGGCTCATTATGATAAACTGACAGACAGTTAGTTGGGGATCGGGGAGGTTTTAGCGCTTTCTTTCTTTGACTGAATCCCTTTCGGTGGAAGCGGAACGCCTCATTAAAGCAGCACACTTGAAAGCTCGCGCAAATTGACGCCAGATCAAAAAATTTAAGTCGCCTGCGCCACGAGAGGAGAGATTAAATGGAAGGTAAAACAGCTCCGCGATTGACTGTTGACCATGTAATTAGCAGTTTCAACCCCCTCTTAGTTTTTGTGTTGCCATGAATGCAACATTCTGTCATGCATATTCAAATGCATGCCCCTCTGCCATTTTAATTAAGAGAGTTTCAACTGACAACAGAGAGGGAGATGGATGGCGGCGCTTTGCAGGCAACGCTCAGGCCGTCGGTCTGTCTGTGTGTCTGTCGTGCAGAAACATCTTTCTGGGTTTGTTTACTGGGCACGGAGCGGAGTGAGTGCTCTCTGGCTGCTAATGTGACAGTTGCACTCTGGCTTTCAGTTCAGTGGACATGTTGTTTTGGAGAGAAAGCAGGAGGATGGTACCCAACTTATCTGATTACCGATGATGTACATCACACGTCCCCGAAACCGACTTCGCGGCGGGAGACAGCCAAGCGAGAAGGGGGAAGGATGGGGGAGTAGGTGTGGGGCGGGGGGATGCTGGATATCCGTAAACAAGGCTTGAGTGACGCGGCGGCCGACGATTTGTGAGGCTCAGCTGAAGATCCGTGCCACATGCATGTCACTGAACGGAGGAAGGATGTTGGAGTAAAAAACACAGGCATGCGGCGAGACACTGAAGGGTCAGATCGGCATGCAACACCTGATGAGCAGCGTCGCATGCAGTGTCGCATGCAGTGTCGCATGCAGCGTCGCATGCAGTAGTACTTTATTTTGTTATAGCAATTTAAAAGAAACGTTTCTTTAAAACAAATGCATGCCCCTCTGCCATGGGTGACCTGTCGGTGCATTCTCATTCATAAAACACGGGCCGTGCAGCTGTAACAGCCTTGCTTTGATCCCATTCACACTAGGAGTAGTAGCGAGGCGTCGATCAGGTTCGGCTCTCAACCTCAAGGTTTTTAGTTCTGGCTTGAGATCCAGACTGTGCAAAGGCCGGGGTGCAAGTTCCTCCACACCAAACCGGAAAACCCATTTGTTTCATGAAACAGGACAAACACAAACCGTTGCCACAAACATTGATCGTCTGAAATATTACCGCATTTAAAAAGTTGTTTATTTTCTTTAACATGCCAGTCAACAAACCACCTAATGTTCAATCATACGAGAGATGTGTTTTCATACCACCTGCAGCTCTTTGACGGGAACAACTTCCTCCACAGGGGACGACTCGTAATTTTTTCAGCCATCATGCACTCTTGCATGTTTGCTGTGGCTTAATAATGCCACGGGGGTTGTGCGTTAACCGCGTCCGGCCCGTAATCTCAGTTTGTGAATGCATATGTTTCAGAAAAAGAGCCCCACAGTTATGAGCGCCGAGGCAGAGGCTCATTAATATGCATGTCTTTGCTAAAAGCTCCACAGTGACCTACATGACAAGGTTCAGTATACACTGCGACTGTGTGCCACACTTGTGGACGTAGCGCCCCTGTGTTACCTTAATTAGTGTCTTCTTTTTTTCCTGGAGAGGCTCTTGAACTTGCATGCCGAGGAGGGGGGGTGTCACCAGGGGTCACTCCAAAAGCCTGGCCCCAACAAAATGGTTCCCATTAAACCTGCAGAGGACTGAGCACTAACATCGCCATTAGATGCACTTTAAACTCCTGCAGCCGTCAAGCGGCACCACTCCAGCCCTGCCAGGTAATCCTGGAGGCCCCTTCACCGGCGCCATATATCAATTAACAGATTTGTTTGCTTTCCTCTCCTCCGACCTCATTTGCATCGCAGCCGGGCTATAACGCGCCACTCTGGTTCAAAAGCACTGTTGACACTGTGTGTGTGTTTTTTCTTCTTTTATCCTCTCCAACGGGCAGCAGAGGGGCCAAAAAATGGAATCAAAATAAATTAGCATACATATTACAACTCTGCTGCTGCGTTGATGTGAAAGTATCCAACAGAAGTGGGTTTCGGAGCACAGGAAAGTTACAAGATGTTAGCGAGCGCTCCGGGGCGAAGCGATGTTGACACTCGTTCCCGTTCGCTCTTCGTCAAAGGGGAGCTTAGCATTCCCGATGCTAAAGGACAGCTGTTGCTGGCAGGCCTCTTCCTCTCACTGGCGGAGGCGCCGCAGTTTAGGGCGGTGATCTGTCAGCGCGGTGGCGTAGCCAATGTGCTCTGGCCCTCAGGTGGAGGCAGGGAAACGTGGCTCGCGGCTCTGTTGCATAGCAATGAGGCCGGACAGATGTAAAACTCCTCTGTGGTTTTACAGCCTCAGTGCGCTCTCTCCCTCTCTCTCTCTCTCTCTCTCTCTCTCTCTCTCTCTCTCTCTCTCTCTCTCTCTCTCTCTGGGTGTTTGCCTGGATCCTTTTTAAACCATCCATCCATTCCCATGATGCAACGCTGTTGCAAGGGCACATTTATGCTGTTTGAGGCGAGGCCTTAACCGTGATCCAGAGAGAGTTGTTACACTCCCTCTGGCTTTTGTGGACAACGGCGCAGCAGAAGAACTTCTTGGTGAAAACCAGACATAGCTGTATTTATTTAATTTACTTTATGAATTCTTACTTCAGTGATAACAGAATGCATTCAAATGTTTGTTTGTTTTTCAGATATCTGACAAAAAACTGATTTTGGTGCGTTTTCTGACAAAAGTCGAGCAGCACGTCTCAATTTCGGCAATTACACAAATAGTCTTTTCAAAATAAAACTACCGTCTTCGCATGAAACTAACGAGTCAGGTTTAGGAAAAGATGATGATATTAGGTTTATTAAAAATGATGCAATACTTAGTTAGAATAAGATGAAATACTTGGTTCAGTTTAAACAGTCTGGTTTTTCATTCCACACCTTGAAAACATTGATTCTGAAAAAGCTTTTCTTTGGAAACTCTCTGACATCTTATAAAGACAATAGTAGATGTGATCATTGTTAATGATCCCTAAAACTATCCAGTGGCCTTTTACAGTGGCGGGTGATTAACATTCTGCATGCATTTGAGAAAGAACCCCCCCCCCCCACACACACACACACACACACACACACACACAGACACTGGAACTGTTGCAGATAATTATCAGCACCACTTGCATGCTGTTTTCCATGATTAGGTGTCAAAGTTCAGCGTTCGATAATGATCCTCACCGCACATTATTTCTTGGCTGCACAAATTTACGGTCGTTGTTGGTGAACCGTTGCCTCGGAGACGTCACTCAAGAGGAAAACGGAAATGTAAACACAGAGGGAGCATTTCTGACACGAGGAAACGAGGCCGTAAATATAGACCCCATCCAGCTGCTTAATTGATCTAAATATGCTAAGGTCTTCTTAATTGCTAACGCGGCAATTTCCATCACTGCTGCTGCTAGTTTAACCGCCGCGTCCTGCAAATCAGTAAATTGCACAACTTTTCTTATTCAACGCAAGCCTGCAACTACACTGATTTCTATAATTAACATGTATGTTTTACTAATCACACAGAGTTTCTTAAAAAAAAGGCCTCGTAGCGGCATTACAAAAACATATTTTTCCTCCTCTTCTCTGCTTCTGTATATTTTATATTTAGTAATTTATAACACAGAAACGCTTGCGGTGTTCTTATATTAATAATGAATTGTATTCGTGTATTGCTTTAAAAAGATACCCAGAGGCTGAAACATGTAATTTTTTCCATTTTTGAACCTTAATGACACATGTTTTTAAATAAAACTTCTTCCTAACAGGCCAAGGCTTTTGTTTTATTCAGATATTCGTTGCAGATTCTTTCCAAAAAGGTGTCATTGACATATTGTCATTTTTGGGGGAATCTGGCTCATATCATGCTGGATGTTCATAGTTATTATCAAAATATCTTTTAAAAGTGATTTTTTTTGCAGATATACATTTTCTTCCCAAGACTTTGCTGAACAAATACATATAATAAACACAAGTATTGGAATCAATTTGGGGATCTTACGACGGCTCAAACACAGAGGAAAAGAGGTCTAGAGACAAAATTGGTTCCACGGTTTTCAACGGGTTGAGTGCTACTTTCTTTATTTAAGATATAGTCGGAAAATATTAGTTTGCGGCGGAAGATGTAGAAACTTTCATCTAGAGACATGCAATAGTAAAAATATTGCATGTTTGAACAGATATATATATATATATATATATATATACATATATATATATATATATATATATATATATATATATATATATATATATATATATATATATATATATATGTGTGTGTGTGTGTGCGTGTGACATGATTCCCTGCGTGTGAGGTCAAGTTTTAGTTGTCAAAGCGTAAAACGTAGAAGACATTTTTGAATTCCTTCTTGTAAAATGAAGACCGACATTCTCGAGGTCTTCGTGTGTTCTCAGAGCCCTGAGGTGCATATCCAGTCCCTCTGGATTCTGGCTGAATCCCCAGTGAACTTTTTTTTTTCATGGCGCTAAACCGCACATGGTCTGTTTTCAAGCCTCCCATCAACACTTCAGATTAGCGGGGCCTGCAGTTCACACATTTCAGTTCTTGGCCTGTTAGGATCCACAGAAACATGGTCCTTTGGACATGGCCGCACTGCCAACAGATGGTGAGAGCATCTTTAGGCTGAGCGGACGGGAGGCAGGCAGCCGATAGCAGAGACTCCCCTCCTCCTCCTCCTCCTCCTCCTCCTCCTCCTCCTTGCTGACAAAAACCCCTTTTCGCGGCGGTGACACAAAATATATGTTTCCCCCCGAGGCATAATTAATGTTTGTTTTTTAGACTTACACGACCGCTTAGATGAAGACGAAGCTCGTGGAGAGCGACTGGAGGAAAAAAACGGGGCATATGTGGGCCGGCTTCGTGACGGTCAACACGAGGTGGAGCTCGTGCACGTTGGAGTCTGAGTTGATCTGGTTGAAAACAAGAACGTGGTAGTTCCAAAATAAAAAACGTCTATTTGGGCAAAAACAATTTGCTTAAAGAAATAACTTCTTCAAGCATTGCAACGGCAAAAAGGGTCATAACATGGATATTTCAACAGGCGCTACAGTTATTAAAAACATTATTTTCCCCTTGCTCTCGTCATATTTGTCTCTCTGCGGCCTTGATTTGACTCAGCAGTACTAAAGTCCTGCACTTACATGGAAAGAATAAGTAGAAGTAGAGATCATTTACAAATGTCTTTTGTGTAGAATAAAAAATCACTAAAAACAAAAAAAGAAAAAGCATGTTGACTTACTTGATGATGATTTGGTTTTACAGAAATTTGATAAAGAATCTATATATCTATAATCTATATATCTATCTATATCTATATATCCAACATGTTTTTCAAGTGTCTGCAAATGTTAATCATATTTGCCTCATACATTGAACTATTCCATGTTCGCGCTCCTCTCTGCTCTGTGTTCATCCAGCAGGACGTTTGAACTTTCACTGAATTGTCAGAATTAATCTTTTTTGACAGAATCTAGTTTCTTCAAACAGTTTATTTGAGGGTGAGATTTTAAATACGACAAAATGTTGTTTTGATGAAGTATCAACATTTCTAAACCTAATTCTGCTTTCTTCTCGAAAAGGGAAGAGTTCGAGGAACGTCAGGAAAAAGGAAGTCGGATAAAATAGGCCGTTCTTACAGCTCGTGGTCGTGATAAACGCTGTCGTTTTGCCGTTTATTGGAAGAAAAGATCAACGGATTGATGCCCTGCTCATCCAGTCCACGTTTCCTCGGATCCTGAACACGCTGCAGCCGAACAATACTTTGAGTGCAGAGGAAGTCAGTGGAGGACGCGCGAGCCCACAATGCGTCTAATGAGGCAGCGGGATGAAGTAGTTTGTTGTCTGGCGTAACCAGATGGATGTAGGCTGTGATTAAAACCAATTAACTCCCCCCCAGATCTAAACAACTTTTTCCTGTCATTAATGCACATATTTTACACCTCATTAGAGGCACGGTGATTGGAGGTAGGAAAAGAAGAGGGGGAGAGAGAGATTCATTTGCATTTTAGATTTACAATATGTTGAAGACAGTGCAAACGCAGGGAGAGAGAGAGAGAGAGAGAGAGAGAGAGAAAGAGAGAGAGAGAGAGATGAAGAAGTGGCTTAAAACACTCCAGGCCACATCTGTGTGAGCTGATCGAGCTTCAGGAGGCAACACATGACTTCCTCTAATTAACTGTAAGGTTTTTTCTTCTTCTTCTGGTTGTTGGTGTAATATGAATGGCTGTCTCCCCTCCACCTCCCCCACCGCGCCGAAATGTGCATCGTGGGGTGAAACGGGCAAGATGTTAACTAATTTTATTTTTAATCTTCCCTTTCGCCGCCGAGCGTGTCGTCCGGGCGCTTGCGTCTTCTGAAATTTCCTCGCCTCTTTCATGGAAACATATTGGGGCAGAATTCGCCAGCTGTCGGCCTCCTCTCCCCTTCTGCTGCCATTATCCTCGGGCCCCGCCCCGCCTTATGGCCGGCCAGCCTGCCAGGAACCGGGGGCCCCGTTCAAAATCAAAAAAGGTGGCTCTTTTCAATTCAGGACATCGTCACACGCCTCCCCCCCCCCTCCCCCACCCTGTGCTCCCCCACTCCCTCACCGCCACCTCTCACCCCTCACCCCCTCGCCCTTACACCACCCGCGCACGCGACCAAGACGCTTCGCAAACACGCCATCCACGGTTCTCGCCACGATGCGTATCATACGCAAGGCAGGGCTTTTGGCTCTCCAGCTCGTGATTGTGCCTCTCATGTGACCATATGCCACCCCCCCCCTCCCCCATCTCCCCTCCTCCGACTATACAACCCAACCACATGATCCTCTCAAGCAATGGAAGATTCCACCAAGTAAGAAACCCTCTGGTTTCAGTTCAGTCTTTATATATTTATTAATATTTATTTATATATATTACTACATACTGTATATATATAGGGTTATGTCCATTTTCTACACAACACAAAAACAATCAAAATGTATGTAATATCTGATATCTTTGCTAGAGACAAAATTGTCTCTAGCAAAGATATCATTACATTAAGCAAAATAAACTATTAGTACAGAGATTTATTTGAGCATTTACTAAATTATCGAGTATTGCTGTGATATATATATATATATATATATAATATCTATAGATTAAATCTTCTTCCTTGAACTTTGTCTTAGTAGTTTGAATTTGTTTGTGATATTTATATATTTATTTTTGTTCGACCGTGATGAATATTACTGCTCATAATAAGTTGACAACTCAAAAGAAATTGGGTTGAAAAATAACAAACATGTTTTAATGAATCTATCAATCAAAAGGAAATTTGACCCGTAACAATAAACAATGACAAATGACCATTATAAATTGAATAAAATGTCTTATTTAAGGTGATAAACAGACAAAACACTTTTTTTTATTGAAGTGGAAAAACTTTCATGACTTTTATCTTACCTTTGATTATTCTGTTGGTTAATAAGAGAATCTCTTCATCGACCTCACCTCGAGTCTGACTTCACTGTTTGGCCTTTAGAAGTCTGATGTTAAGTCATTATTAATAATACTGTCGTTAACATCCCCCACACACACTTTAAGTGAGTCTCCCGCGCCGCTCGTCCACTGGATTACGTCAGGCTGAGTTACTTCCTCTGCCCTCAGGCTCTGTCATATGCTGCTTTAGGACCCGGGGGGTGGGGGCGGGGGGAGTGTGTGTGTGTGTGTGTGTGTGTGTGTGTGTGGGGTGAGGTGTCCCTGTTGTTCTCTAATGGAATCCACGGTCTGCATGCCACGCTACTGCTCGCCCACTATTGGGCCTTGTCTCGAACCCTAAGAGCCCTGTCAAGAGTGACATGAGGAGGAGGGTGTGATTTGTCAGGACGGGGACGGTGGGTGTTGTGGCAACCCGGGGACTTGGAGGCAAGATTCAATCATAAAATAGGGAACTCAGAGACCGTAATACGTTAATACTGTAATAACAGAAAGCGTCCTCTAATGAGGAGGTTCAAGGTAATGGGGGGTCTAAAACAACAAAAGGTTCCTCCCGTCGGGGGCCTTCTGTCCCACGCAGCAAGGGCCCTGAGGTGACTCCAGAAAGGGTCCCCGAGGAGACGTAAGAGGAGGAATTTAAGGCTGATTTATACTTGGGTTTTACGCAGAGACGCAAACACGCAAGACACGAATGGCCGACCTTGCGTGGTCAAATCGGCCATTTTGCGTGCTTGCGTGCGTCACCCCAAATTTCTGACTATCCGTCAAAGCAACGCAAGCCCACAAGGCTGTGATTGGTCTGCTAACCACGTCCTTTCCGGTTTCATAGCATAAGACCGCTGTTTTTCAAAGCCAAAGCAGAAACACGAACAATGGATCCCGTTGAAGAACGTTTGGCTGAAGAGGTCTGCAAATATGAGCATTTATATAACCCGTCTAACGGAGTATAAGGACACGCAGATGGAGGTGAATTCCTTAAGGGAGATATCATTGAACGTCGGTGTGCAGGTCGACTCTAAACGATCGTTGCGCCACCTGCTGTTCTGGAGTATGGAAAACGCAGGAACTATAAACCAAAACCAGTCCGTCAATCCGACTGCGTGGCCAGCCGCAGTTGTAGTTGCAGAAGTATAATTCAGCCTTTAGTGTACTTCACTCAATTCTACGAAGAAACCAAACCAAACCAGGCCTGGTAGATTATCATGGCAGAACTGCAACCGAAATATGTTTATGCATTTTAAAATTTCCATGCCTCAGCGCCAGCAAAATACTCTGTCAGTGTCGTTCTCACGAATCTCGAGGTAACTCTGTCAAATTTGACACAAACAATTGAACTCAAGGATGAAACGATAGAGTTTGAGAGAGGGGGAGGAGGCAAAGTTCTACGTGACCGCACGTGACACGTAACTTCTCCCTAAACTTAGCAACTTGTGCGCTAATTTGGACCATTTCTCGAGGAAATGTCTTGACGAAGCGATGACAGACGTGGATGTGGAGCTCTTGTTCTTTATACGGTGGTTCCCAACCAGTTGTGGCCCTGACCTTTGACCTTTGTCTTCGCTCTCAGTTATCACAAGAGGCGGACGTCGATGTGTCAGTGATCAAACACAGGAAACCGCTCCCATAGCTGCCCTGTGCATTCTGGTCTATTTTACGCAGTTGCTTTGGTTTCCAATTCATGACCAATGAACGCCAATTAAAATAAATACGGACTGATACCAGAGCCTTCAATATCGATCAATGAAACAAAACTACAGGGTTCCCGGGAAACGTTGAACTGAAAACAAAAACAACTGTTGTCACTGTTGTCGTGGAGGATTCTCACCTTTTGGCCGTTGAGTCTCGATCCACAGACGACGCAAAACGATGTGTACTAAACACGCCAAACGCGCAGGTGTTTTCGGTTGGAGGTCAGGTGGTTATTGCTGCAGCTTCATCTCTCTCTCTCTCTCTCTCTCTCACTCTGTCTCTCTCTCTCTCTCTCTCTCTCTCTCTCTGGAGGCCGGCTATCTGGTGGCGAGCTGGAGCGACGGAGCGTTGGCTGGCATTTCCTCATTAGGGTGTTCGTTAGCCTCATTTTGGGGCTGTCACAGCCAATCTCCGTTACGTCCCTCCGCCTCTTGTCGCTTTCAGAGAAGGGCGAACGACGAGGGCATAGAATCCATCTCAATACCTCGATGAATAAACGCTCCTCTGTTCAAGGGCTCATTACGGGGAACGGGGAGTAAAAGGAGACGCAGGTGGTTTAGGTTTGACGAGACGTTCGTGAAAAACATTTCTTACGGACCAGAAAATAGGACTGGAACAGACAGAAGCGTCCGCAAACAGATTTTTAAAAATACTTTTATAACGTAAAGTTCAAATTAGGCCCTTTTTGCACCCGTCTGTAAAAATCTGTAAATCTTTTAGGGAATTCTTGCTTTTTTCCTCCCTAAAGGTTCTGCTCTCGGGGCCCAATATAGCATCGTCCAAAAAAAAAATCAATTTGACATTATATTTAAGGGGGCATTGTTCATTTTTAAAGTCTGTGTGAGCCCGTCCGCCAGTCGAATGCTCGCGTGTGTCAGAAAACAAATGCTACAATTAGACTCACTTTATTTATTTTTATTTTTTTACGCTCGTGTACCGGCGTTAATTCGGTCTAACGAAAGCGCTCATTAGTTCTAATAAACACAGCGACTTCTTCTTGTTCCACTGGAGCCTGACCTTTCCTCCTGCGCGCCGCCTGTAAAATCTCCTGCTCTGGGTTTTTTTTCTTCCTGTTTGATGCCTCCGTTAATTGGGAATGATTTGAGCTTTTTCTTCTGTTTTCGTTGCCGGGGTGGAATTTAGCACGGAGCTAATGGCAAATGTCACAGTGAATTGGCGGCTGCATTAGCAGGGCGACCGCCTTTTTCTTTTTTTCTTTCTTTTTCCCAGACGATTGTACGTACATCACTAAAACGGACCCCAGTCGGTAGGCCATCCTTCTCATTAACGTGGAGGCGCCTTCCCTTGAAAGCGAAGCTGGACGCAACAGTTGTGTGCATCATGTGGAAGCGTGAGAAAAACAACGAGATTACTGCAACCTCACTAGCTCCTCGTCATTAGCCTGTGGCCTCCACATCTTAAACGCTGCTAATGAACGACAGCGATTTTTTTTTCCGGTGCACATAAAAAGGGGGGTTGGAAAAAAAAGTGCCGGGTTAAAGATTAGAAAGCAACGGAACGATCAGATCTAATTATGCTTGTACACCTCAAACAGCATGGCATTTGGCTGAAAGGTCAAGAGAAATCCCAAAGCCTTAATCCAACAAACCTGTGGCCTCCGAGCCCTCGGGGTTACATATTGGCTATTAGCAGCCGGCGAGGAAATGAAACTGAAACTTAACCCCTGACGCTGAACTTTGCCCCGAGTGCTGTCTTTCTTTGGGGAGAACAGAGCCGCTACCGTTTGTCATGCTTCATCTCAAGGAGGCGATGGTGTGTGTGGAAGTCTGTGTTATTTTATTACAATCTAATCAAGTGTGTAGTGTGCAATTTGTTTCCAGCGTGAATGCAACGACGCAATTATCGGAATTTAACGCATCCTGCCGTTGATCCCAGACTCACTGCCGAACTTTATCCGTCAGCTCAACCGAGTGATGCTTATGTCCTCATTCGCGCACGCCGCTCCTCGCTCGAATTGTGTTTTGTTAATAAACGTGAGAAATAGCAGGCATCAGATTGCAGCCGTTTTGCACACACACAAACACACACACACACACACGTGCACACACACCCTTGAGAGTGTGTCCTTTCAGCTGATATTGCCTACCCATCCCAGCAGATCTATTTGGAGATTGAGGATAGGGCCGGGGCCATTTTCCAAATGCTGTATTCACCCATCATGTGCTAAAAAAACCTTGTCTGTCATGAAACTGATTATATGTTGTTTTTTGGGGGGGGGCTGTTAATGTGCATTGTGGAAACAAAAGGGGAAAAAAAGGATGTCAGGCGGTGAGATGGAGAGGGCGAGTGGGGGATGATAGGGAGAACCTTGATTAAAGTAAGATGCATGCGCCTCTATGAATCAGAAAATATAAATCAGGAGTCAATGTGGCGGCGTGGATCTCTGCAGGCGGCGAGTAAACAGCCCATTAGAGTTTACCGAGCGTCATCACGCTCCAAAGTGTCCCTCGCCCCCCTCCTTTTTTTTGTTGCGAAAAGCTTTGTCTCCTTGGTTCCTTAATGGCTTCACCCGACTGACTTCCCGCTCGACTCCTACAAATGTGTAGCGTCAAATATGTCGCGTTATAGCATCCGTCGAGTTCACTCGGGGGAGAGGAAGAATGTGTTTCGGTTGCCGTGACTGACTTCCCCTCTGTGTTGGGTGTCTCTTCGGCGCCTCGTCTCCTTCGGCGTAATTCACCAGAGCAATGATGGGTCACTTAGGCGTGCCGCGGTTTGTCCACATCATCATCATCAAGCGTGGACTTTTTTTTCCGCCGTGCCGCCTGCACGCTGGGGCTGAAACGTAAGTCCCGTTACAGCCGTCACCGCTGCAGCAGCAGCTGGACGACAGCAGATGCACTTCTCGGAAAGACGGGGGGGGGGGGGCGAAGCAAAACGCGAGAAGCAAAGAGTGAGACGTGTGGCGGAAAGATCGCGGGAAGGGAAGAAATCGCGGCATCAGGCCTCATCTGTCTGCTGCGCTCCCTGCTTTCTACAGGCGGCAGCTGAGCCAGTCGCACTCCCCGCTGCACTCCGCTCGGCCTGGCGTCCACCGGCTCGGGGGCTGACATTTCCAGAGGTGCTAAGTCACTCAGCATCTTGTTACTCTCCTCTGACAAGTCGGGGGGGGGGGGGGGGACGCGTCATACAGCGAGCGCCAGCGGACTTGAGCTGAGGCCAAGAGGAGAGGCCTCTTTCACACAAGTCACCGATCGCCCCCCGCCCGCCAGAGGGAGGGGGGGTGCCAAGATCTCAAGGTGTTTACAGAAGATCGGGCGAGGTGTCAATCACGCTTTTTTGGCCCTGGCACGCTAACCCTTGGTGCCAGTCAGGTGTGAGGAGATGAGGAGGAGGGGGGGAGGGAAGAGGGTGGTGGGGGGAGGGTGATGGAGGGGAAGGGCATCGTAAGTGACAGCTCCGCGGTGTCAGCGGTCAGATTGCCCCAAAACCAAAAAACTTCACGGCTGATTTTCTTGGATGCGGTGGTCGAGAGTGACACGACTCCGTCCCCCGTCGCCCCTCCAGCTGTAAAAAAAATAAATAAATAAAAGCTTGATTCACTTGTCATTTTGCAACGAGTGCAGTCGCAGCGCACCATGAAGGAGTCCGGGATCATCTGCTCGTTCGGCCTGTCAGCCGGGAAGAGTTATTGGAGGGGTTTAGAGAAAAGGTCACTCCAGTGCTGAACTGACTGTTCACTCCGTTAGCGAGAGGAGAGTCCAGTCATTACGGCAAGACGACTGCAGTTAATGTGCAGCCCCCCGGATATGACAAGGCCGTTTTTATGACATGCAAAAAACATGCTATTGCTGCCGCATTTATGACAAAAAATAAACATCCCAAATCAAATCCTTCCAGTTTGCACGGCCTTTTTTCACACAACTTCCGCTCTCTCAGATTATCATGACGCGAGAGAGAGTCAACCCAAGCAGTATGATCCCCCCGCCCCCTCCCATTCCACCCCACAGTGACACCGCGCATGTAATTTTTGACGGCCCCATTTCTAATTCCTTTCAAGTTCGCTCAGACGACGAGGGGAGGCGGAGAACCACTGTTCTATTATGCATGTGTTGCCGTCACCCGGTGAAGAGCTTCGGCCTGACAAGGTGGCGTATCCCATCATGAATTAATCACCCCTCTTCATCAGAGGTGACTTTGAACATTTTTGAAGTCGCCAGTTTTAAAAACAGCCAGACAGATTTTAATTTTTTTTGCCGTGCATCATTTATTTAACTTTAAGGTTTTTCACACAGCGCATTATCGGCCTGCGCCTCGGCGCCCGATTGTCAAAACGTTCACTCTGAAGGATTCAATACTTTGCACTCAGAGATTAACAATAGAAAACACCACGGCTCGCCGGAGAAAGACAAGTAAAAATGTTCATCTTTAGTCTCCACTGAATTTATAGAGGGGATCCCGAGTGTTCGTTTTCCTTTCAGATTACATTCACACCAGCGTTCTTTATGCTGAGAGATGTCACTATGCGGGACAAGCGAGGCCTTTCCCGACAAGCCTCGTACTCAAATTAATCTATCGGAAAAGAGGGAAGTTTGGCTATCGGCTGTTAATTGTAACACGTTCCGCAAGGCTGATAGTAGTGCATGTGGTGGGGACTGCTAATGGAGACGGTGGAGGCAAAGGCGGCGTGCGCAGTAAAGATAGAAGTGCAATTAGAGAAGGGAGTAACGACAAAGAAGGAGGCCACCCTCCAATTCTGCAGAGTGAGTCTTACAACTTTTATTCTCTCTCCTGACCACTAGGGGGTGACTCCTGTGGTTGTATAGAAGTCTATGCTTCACGTGTTAAAGCTGCATTCTCTCTCCCGACCACCAGGGGGTAACTATATAGTATAGAAGTCTATATAAATGACTCTACTTCTCTCTTGATGTATTCCCTCAGTAAACATTGTAAACATGAGTTTATGTTTCAATCTCTAGTTTCGAGCCTTCAATACAGCATGATGTCTATTATGGTCATTTCGAGTCAAACAGACCATAAAGCTTGGGATGCTTTAAGGTGAGGGTGTGAGGCTACAAAGTGATTGACAGGTCGATGCAGCTACTAGAGCCACATGCTCTACGTCACTACAGACGTTATTTCAGACATCTAACCAAAAACATATTTACTAAAAACATTTTGAGACATGGAACCAAAAGTGCAAGAATAGACTCATCTCTAGGTTTGTAGGACTCATTTCTGCAGCACGACAATACCATGCATGCTTAAGTATCGAAGGTCAAACTTTAAAGATTAAACTTTCTAAAAACTCAAAGGTCCGCATGTGCGACTATTAGACAGTAGGGCCCTGGACACACTTCCTAACCTATATAGCTGCAAGCGACAGACTTTATTGTTGTTTAACCTCTCTTTGTTAGTGTTTTGTGTCTCTTTGTTGCCATTTTGTGTCTTTGTAGTTGTCTTCTGTCTCTTTGTGCTTGTTTTGAGTCTCTTTGTGCTTGTTTTGAGTCTTTTTGTGGTTGTTTTGAGTGTCTTTATAGTTGTGTTATTTGTCTTTGAAGTTCTTTTGTGTCTCTTTGTGGTTGTTTTGAGTCTCTTTGTGGTTGTTTTGAGTGCCTTTGTCGTTGTGTTATTTCTCTTTGTAGTTGTGTTGTGTCTCTTTGTAGTTATGTTGTGTCTCTTTGTGGTTGTTTTGAGTGCCTTTGTCGTTGTGTTATTTCTCTTTGTAGTTGTGTTGTGTCTCTTTGTAGTTATGTTGTGTCTCTTTGTGGTTGTTTTGAGTCAGCTGGGTGCTCTTGGCCCCTGGTTCTGTTCGGCCCTTTTCCCTAACACGTCCCTGTTTGCATTGGACACCTGTGTGAGCGGTTTAGTAGGAACACGTGGATGATGTTCTCGGAGCTGTGACATTTTTGTGTCCTCTATCGACGGCAGGTGTTCAGGTCTCCTTTCTCTTCTTTGTCTCTGGATGTTTTGCACTCTCTCTTTGTCTCCTTGTCCTTTTCTTATCTCCTCTCTCTCTCTACCTCCTTCTTCCTCTTATTCTCTGAGAGAGGTTGGGTTTGGGGAGAGTATGTGGGGGAACAGCTGGGCCCCATCACTTCTCATTGCGGGCCTGGGAGAGACGTCGCTGACAGAGTGATGCACAGAGCCTGTCCTCGCTAATGACTGCGCCATTCTCCATCATTATCACCATCATTAGGAAATTAGGGGGACAGAAGGTATTTACTGTAAACCTGCCACCTCCCAAGGAGAGATAAATAGAAACTGATAAATGTGATCGCGTGACGCCGCCTGTCTATTAACCTTCCCATTTTCCCGCTCCAGCATATGCACATTTAACAATCATTAATATTCTCTTAATTGGGGCAGATTTTAGCGAGGAAAATACTCTTGAAGAAAGAAAACTTGCGAACGCAGTTCAGCGTCACCGCCTGACGGTGAAGCTGTGGAGAGATGCTGTCAGTCTGGTAACTGTGGGAACTCAGATTTATGTTGTAGAAAATAAAACGTTTTTCCCTCGGTCACAAAAAACAATGTGGCACTTTGTCTTTGTTACCTTTGTCTTTTAATGCTTCTTTCATTACACAGTGAAGGTCACACGTCCCATGTTTTTTTCTCTCGAAGGGGATTTTTTTTTAAATCAAACAAACTCAAAAAATATATCTGCAATAGATTTGATATTGGTGCCGAACATCTGTTCTTGCATTATAGGTTGCAGAGAGAAACCATTGGGGAGAAGGGTTTGTGTTACATTCTACCAATTTAGCGCCTCTGTGTGACAGACTATGTGCTAATTTACATCTCGCTAACTGTTTGGCAGCGCTGCAGAAGCTGATTGTTCAGTGTTTGACTGCGTTACAGCTGGATAACAGCAGGTCAGGACTGCTGTCAAGGGCACGCACACACACACACAAAGACAAACACACACGTGCATCCAGTAGTTGTCGGTTTGTGGGAGGATCAGCTGGCTCAGCTGTATACGTACAGGATGCACGTCCTCTTGTTGAAGCGCACACGGAGACAAAGACGCAGTGAAGCTGGGGGCGAGGACACTCTGCAGGATGAAGTGGGTTTTCACAACCGTTTAGCTTTGGCGGCGTCAGAGTGACGCGTAACCTTGTTCCTGTGCGGATGGCGGAGTGTTTAAAGGATGTCGGCGCATCTCCGTGTCACTTTTTGCCGCACGTTGTCTCATTTTATTCGGTTTGCGTCAATCAATTTGTCTTTTTCAGGTTTTTGCCCTCATTTCTTGTGGTTTAGCGGTGTTTGCTTTAATTTTCTCACCTTTTTAGAGTCGTCTTCTTTTGGTTTTATAGTATTATATGATAGTTATCTAAACAAATGTTTACCAAAGCTTTTTCTGGGGACCCATTTTGTAAAAAAAAAAATTATCAGTTTATATGAATACAATTATATTTTGATCAAATAAAATATATTTTACTGTTTTTTTTTACTGAATTTTATTAATAAAAAAATAATTATTTTAAAAATATAATATATACAAAATATGAGGTCAAGCATCCTCTAATAGATCATTAAAAAGCAAAAAGGGCGATACAAGTGGTGCAAGTAATGGTGGTTAGAGTGGTGATTACTATTATTGTTGTAAAAAATTTGGTGTGTTTTTGTGATGAAATGCTTTAATAAAACGCCATTTAGGATTTACGAGTATTTAAAAAAAAAGTATTTATATGATAAATGAAAACAGATGCACCTTAACTACTTTCTGAATGACAGCGAATTAATGTATTCAGACTCCGTGTTGTGGCCGAAAGTATAATGCAGATATAAATGATGACTTGCTCGTAGAGAAATGTTTAAGTTATTCGGCGACCCGAATACAATCTGAAGCGATAACAGTCTTTCGGTCTAAACCCAGGAAAGTTTAGCGGATTTTGCAATCGACCAAATCTCCCAAATATTTGTTCAACATCCAGGTTGAGAAGCGCCATCCTCACCGTCGCCTGCATGTGTGAAGTTCTTTTATTTGCTAGCGTGATCTGAGAAGTTGCGTCACCGTCAGTCCACTGTTCACTCACTCCCAGGGATTCATGTCGCGCCCGAAATGAAAGCGTTGAAGTGGGATTGCATTGTGTTTACAGTCGGCTTCGCCACCAGAATGTGAGCGAGAGGAGGTCGGTGAGGAAATCGCTGGCGAGACCTTCGTGGACGCCGTCGACGTGCAGCTGATGAAATTAAGACAACACAAGTGTAATTTTACGATGAAAAACAAAAACGCCGATGTGCATTTGATGCAGCAATTAGAAGAGGGGGTGGGGGGGTCCCTAATGATGATAATTTGAGTTTTAATGCTGAACCCACTAGTGACTGGCAGAGTCTATCAATTACTGCATTAAAACAGACCCCAGCTGCAACAGCCACGGCAGCCGCCTCCCAAATTGTCGTCTAAACTGCTGTCGTCTCCTCTCCCATCGCTCGCCTGCGTAATTGCAGTTTAACCAGTTCATCATAATCACACAACACCCCCCCTCTCCTCCCCATTTCTCTCCCGGTAGACCAGAGATGTGATTTTCACTTCAGATCGTGAGCCATGGAGTGTGTTTGCGTGTACAGATGGCTGTTTCCAGACAGGTACTGATGTGTGTGTGTGTGTGTTTTACAGGCTAACGCACAGTCCTCTAATTCATATGTATGACTCATGAAAACATGTTTACATCTGTCCGTAGGCTCCACAAATAGCATTTCTTTTATTATTATTTACTTGTTTGTTTTTCATTTCTTTTATATTGATTCATTTTTATTCATTTAACTTTTTCATTTCAATTTCAATTTATTTGTTATTCTTTTTATCATATTATTTTTACATTTTCAAAAAAGGTTTTAAAACGGAGGCGATTGAGGAAAACAACGCACCTGAAGGAGAAGACACAGACAACACACAAAACAATAACAGGATTCAAACACTTCAGTATCATCAGTTTTATATATTTTTATATATTTAATGTTTTTATCATACAACTCTATTACCTTTGTTTAGCATGCCATATTTATAACGATATAACATAACGTTTTACACGAATGAAAAGCAGTTTTGAATGTGTTGCCTCCTGGTGGTCAGGAGAGAGAATGCAGCTTTGAAGACATTTCCTATAGTTTAGCTGTGATGCAATTATTGGAGTCTGTAAAACATGTCTTTCTCAAAACAAAGAATTGTTCTACTTAATACGAAGAAAATGGTTGTTGTTTTTTAATTCAGGCTTCTGTAAGTCCTTTTTTTCTCTCTGAAAGAACAAAAGCAGATTTTAAAGCAGAACAAGTCAAGCATGTTTTTTCTTGATCTTCTTCTTTCTGCATCTCAGCCACATACCACTGAGCATGATCAGCGCTTCCACCGCTGTGCTGCAGGCTGGAAGACAAACAGGGCGAGTGTGTCACGGCGAATACGAACCAAGGCGAGCGTGAGCGCGAGAACTCCTCCACTTATTGGCCGCTCGCAGCGCCATGTCGGTGATCTGTGAGATGAAGCTCTTTTTTTCTGCCGTTTTCGGCAGCGTGAAAGAATAAATAATAATAATAAATGAAATTGCCGCCGATAGAAGCGGCAGCTGAACGCCTTTAGCGCCAAACAGAAGTACTGTTTTTATTCACTAATCATTTCTGGTTGCTTTCACGCTGAGGCATTGTTTATCTTATTTGAGAATTGACTTGGCGATAAAACACATTTAAGACAATATCGCTCTGCTGTCGATAGACGACACCTTTAAAGGAGGACGGTTCGTCGTTTCACATCTTTAACGCTAGGTTTAGTGCTCAGCTAACTAAACAAGAGCTACCAATTAACTGAATATTGATCTTTTTCATTTACCTTTCAGTTCATAAATAAATGTGACAGTATTCCTGTCAAATAAACATACTCACACTCCCAACCCCAAATCAATGTGTCATCAGTCCAAAGCAATCCCACTACACATCCAAATATCTCCCCCCACCTCCCGTGGAGCTCGATTGCCGATGTTGCGCTCGTCGGCCCAAAAGTTTCCAGGAGAGCAGACGAAGAAAGAAGTCGGGGGGCTGGATCAGCTGGCCTGTGATCTCCTGTGCGAGCCAAGCTGTCTGATTGGCTGGAGGGCTGGAGGGCCATCTTGCCTCCCTGGCAGGCAAGTGGCTCAAGCAGTTTGGTTGAGTGTGTGTGTGTGTGTGTGTGTGTGTGTGTGTGTGTGTGTGTGTGTGTGTGTGTGTGTGTGTGTGTGTGTGTACGGAGGGTGAGAGAGGGGTAAGAACTTGGAAAAGCAGAGGGTGAAAATGTGTGGGTGTTGGAGTGTTGGAAGGGGAGGGTTTTATGACCGTGCACTGTGAAGATGAGGAGAGGATGGATTTTCATTGTGTGTGTGTGTGTGTGTGTGAGACAGAGAGACTGTAATTGTGTGTATGCATTGAAACGTATGTGTGTTTGACTGAACATACAGTACATACAGTGTTTGTGTGCATTGCAGAAGACAGAATACCAAACAAATGCTGCGAATCTTTACTTTTTTCCCATCGTAATGATTCACAACTTGATTTCTAATTTGTCAATCTATAGTTCAGGGATGTCCCGATCCCCAACTCCAAGATAGGTATCAGGGCCGATCGAGGCATTTTTCTTATTTTTCTTCTGTTGAGCTGTTGAGTCCAATCTGATCGTCTTCATTACTTCAGCTTTCATTCACAATCCAAGATGGCGACAGCGAAAATGGTGAAACTCAGGGCTTTAAGATCATCAGTCCACAAACCAACGGGTGTCGTCACGATGACTACATCCACTCCTTATTTGCGGTCTCTGTTCTTGGGTGGTCCGATTACTAGTGCGCAGCTCTCGGTACGTCTGTTGATGGACCTGCTGGAGCGGCCAATACATATCTGCTAGCCGGCCGGAAAATAACAAAAGAATCAAACCAAATCGCTTCTTTCGGAAATGCTCTAAAGTGAATGTAAGTTCCTGGTTCATGGTCAGTGACGTGCAGTCAGGGGAGATGAGGCTGTGCCTTCCCTGTCATGATGCGAAGAAAAATAAAGGAAATAATAAAATAAGTTTCTTTGTTTTTAAGTTCATGTTTTTTTTTTAATGAGTATTAATATTTGTCCTCCGGTCTATGATTTTGGTGTGGTTCCTAATGTATTTTGACCATTTTATAGCCAAAATTGCGGAAATTCTTTATTTCCTGTTCAAATACAACGGAGACGAGAGGTGAGGCACGGACGAGCACAGCCTCCCTCCAGATTACGCAACCACTCACAAACTGGATGGAGCGTGTGAAAATTGCGTGTGCTTGTTCCCATTTCTGTGTATGTTCCAATATGATGGTTGAGACTCTTTTATTATACGTCTTCATTTCCATGGTGTTCAGTAATGTATTTCACGTACGTGTGTAATATTTACGCGTTTTTGATCTGACATAAATCCACAGGGAAAATTGTGTGTCCCAGACCAAACCATGGAGGCATTGATTTGAGTGATAGGATCGCGGAGCGTTTTGCAGCGCATTTGTACGTTAACGCCGGTCTAGTTCTGGCGTTGAAACAGGAAAGGGTCAAACAGAAACAGTGTTTTATCCTTTGCTGGAACTGAAGACCTTTTGTAGGGTTTTGTATTTGAATACCACCATTCTGCCTCTTTCTGTAAACTAAATGGAGAAACGGCATAAGATGATCTTAATCACTAAAGTACTGCTTGTGCACGGTGAAACATACGCTGCTCATGATGAACACGTTCTCCAGAGCTCAGACGGTGAAGCGAGCCGGTGGATGAGCGCGTTGCGGCGTAGCAGCAGGCCAGTGTTGGCTCCGCTCCGGGCTGTCGCTGAAACGTTAGAACCAAGGTCCTTTGTGTTGACGCTGACGTTATGTTTCCTTCCCTGATTCCTTAATCAGGTGTAAGACACACAGACGTTGGGCACATTGCCGTGAACACCTGCATGTCCTGCGGGAATCCAACACACGCAAAAACTTTTGATTAACAACTCAAAACTCTTGAGTGGTGGCGGTGTGTTTGTGTGTGTGTGTGTGTGTGTCTGTGTGTGTGTGTGTGTGTGTGTGTGTGTAGATGACGACATCCTCTAGTGTGGGGCGTTTCTGCCGTGACACCCATGGCCTTCTGGGGCCCAGACACCCCCTGTGGAGACCAGAGAGACGTGTCACCTTGATCACTGTGTCCCCAGGAGACTGGCACACACACACACACACACACACACACACACACACACACACACACACACACACACACACACACACACACACATTTAAATTACTGTGGGTGTGGGGACTCCCACAAACTACATTATCCCCATCATCTCGACATTAACCTTGAATAAAAATAATAAAATAATGGTAACTAATAACAGCAATATTATTAAGAACAATGACAATAAAACTCTAGATTAATGATACAAATTATAATGATAATAGTACTAATAAAATAAAAATGGTAATAATGATACAAAACAATAGTAATTATATATATTTTAAATGCTTTAACTCCTAAAGAGCTTCCTCACTGTTTTATCCTTAAGGGCACTTTTTTTTACACTGGAAGGTTTGCACCTTATGTAAAAAAAAATCTATATTTACCAAATATCTTTATGTAAATTAGAAAAGAAATTCAACTTATTTGTTTCTATATTTAAAATATAAAAACAACTAATAATATTTGCCGATTTTTTTCCAGGAATCTTCAACACATTATCTGTATAACGTAAAATATATAAAGTTATAGAATATGTGAAAAAAATAAACATGTATGGCCAAAACAGCTCAACAAGTTGTGTGTCGTGAGAAATGTCCGCCTCATGGCTGAATATTCCACTTCCTGTTGGCTGCGTCCAGCACATGTAGACGGACACATGAAGAGGCAGCTTCTAGCTTTACGTGATCAAGATGATTCCACAGCTCTCAAATCAATTAGGAAGCCAGAAGACAAGTTGGACGTCGGCTGGCCGGCGGCCGCAACCCTCCCCCCACTGGAAGAAAAATCTCCATTGTCTCCTCTTTCCAAGCACGACTTCCAAGGACGGGTGTGATGTCTCGCGAGTGGAGGCGGCGGAGAGCAGCCGGTGTCTCTGGTGTGACAGGTGATAAAGTTTGAAATGCCAACCCAGTGCACTCCAGGCGCAGGTGGGGAGAATATGTCCAGGAATAGCCAAAACCCTCTGTTCACAAGTCTCCTGACACCGCTGTGACAAATACCCCCCTACCCCCTCCTCCCCTTCCACACACACACACACTTTACCACCACCACCACCTCGCTGCACAACCACCGGACCAGAGACCAGGATACGTGTCACCTTGGGTTTCTGGTGTGCATTCCTGCTGCAGTTTGGATGTTTGCATCAGACCAGCAGGGATTATTATTCATTTACACAGTAAAAGAATTTACGAAGAAAAAGGACGTAACTATAAAAGTATAAATTCAAGTATTCACTGACAGAAAAGTAACAGAATACCTTTGTTATTAGTCTTGAAGGTTTACAGACTGAATCACTGCAGATATTTTTAAACAGTGATTCTGATATGAACGCTCTGTTTAAATGAGCAGAAGTCTGAAAGGAAATTTATGTCTCTTAAAGAATATGATTCCGTGCAACATAAACAGTATTTCGTGGGAAATATTTTTTCTTCCAAATTATGCTTGCAGTTTTAAAAGTAAAATGTGAAATAAAAAAATAAAAAACTTGATTATGTTTTGTAAAAAAAAAACCATCCTAGTTTTGCCTAAAATAAGTCTGCTTGTTTGCCAACGTAAAGTCAAGGAGGCCTTGACAATAACAGTAGTTATGACAATATAATCTCAACTCCTAGTCCACTTATTAGCTTTTTCCTGGAGTTTATCACCCCATGGAGTAGAAGGAGCAAACTCCATCTACTGAGGAAGGTTGGGACATGTGGATGAAAGCTCTGGAGAAAGTTAGTGAGTGGACCTTGAGTCTCTCAATAGACATTTAGAATGAGAGTAAAACAGTAAAAACAGCTAAAAGTGCTGGAGAGCTTCTTGTATTTTGACATTTCATGCACATATGACTCATGAAGGTAAAAAAAAACCTGCCTTTGCACCAAAATGTGAACGCACAACAACTGTGAAAGTACTTTGCATCTGTAGATAATCGGTTTAGTTTGAGTACATCTCAGGTGTAACGTTAACAACTTCTCTCCATAGATACCGAGCAGCTCGGCTGTTCGTCTCAGTAACGCCATCTTTGCTCCACGTAAAGCCTCAGCAGGTTCCTGACAATGGCCTTTTGAATGTCACACCGCAGACCCAAATAAATACTTTGCGGCATGCAGTTCCTTGTAATTTTAGACAGCTGCTCTTCTTATCGCAGACCATTTTACAATTTACTCCCATGTTTAACTATTCTGCACATTAGCCTCCTGACCGCAGTCTCCGTGTGGCGACGGGGGGCTTCAAGATGTTTTCAAATCTCCGCCGCTAATGTCTTGCCGGGGAGTGGGCCATCTGTTTTTTTGCATCTCCCAGCGAAGCTGTTGCCGGGGACGGGCTCCTGGCTCCCGCCTTCACTCGGCTTCTGTCGGGGGGTAATAATGTGTGCCGGGTTCTGGGAGCCCAACTGGTGTCCATGAGTTTGTCCTTTACCGCCACTCATCCTTGTCCCAGTCACGCCACAGCGAGGGCAGAGAGCCATGCCGTGATGGAGTGGACTTCTGGGGGCGTGGGGGGGTGGGGGGGGGCACTGCTTTTCATCGCTGAGAGGGGAAACTACTGCAGCCAAAGTTGAGTTTGCTCTCTCCGCGCTGCAGCATGTTGTTGCGCATCTTCTCTTGCATTGTAATGTTACGTTTTAGGCTCTTGTCCCGACGCTAACGTACAAAGGAACATATTCAGATCGTGATCATGCAGAGAATCCATCGAGCTTCAGGGGACACAGCAAACGTTTTTGATGAGCTGTGAGAAGTTAACACATCCACGAGGAAGATGTTGGATTTTCGTTTTGTTTTTTTCAAACGCTATTGTTGCAAAAGATTGCCGCTCAACGGCTCTCAACATGGCATAAGCGAGACGGCCCTCACAGCTAACGATACTGCTGGAGGAAACATATCCATGCATCTGGCTAAATAAACACATACACCAGTCAAGCTATCAGCTCACAGCTGGTGTTGCTAACAGAGCTAACAGTGTTTACCTGAATTCCTAATTCCACTCAGTCACCTTTCCCCTTTCCTGTTGTTTGTAGATATGCTACGTCTGTCTAAATGTACCATTGCTATGGAAGTCACATCACATTGTTTACATCAAGGACAACTTACAGTGTAAATAGTAACATATCCTACGTTCATTGGTCACATTCTTTGTGTATGCAAGGGATTCAATAAACACTTCTGATTCGGAGGGAGAGGTGAAAACAGGGTTAAGGTCGCTGTTTATATGTTAAAACCGGAAATTGCTGTTAAAATGAACTATGATTGTAATTTTGGTTTCCATCAATACCGTTGTTTCCTTTCATCCAACCTTGAACTTCTGGGGTTTGAACGCAAAAGTAAAAAAGCTTTTGCACAACAAATCTCAATTTGCATGGACAGGGCCATGTGGGGAAAAAACAGAAAGGCAAGAGACTGAAGTTCAGAGCTTTATACTCACTTTAGGTATGAAAGGCCAGCATTAAAATACTAAAATACTCTACTCTATGATGTAAAGGAAGGAAAGAGAAGAATGGAAAAAATATATATATAGACAACACAACGGAAGACTTGCAAATTACAACAACAAAAACAACACAATGAGAGAACCACAGAACAATCTAAGGACAGAGCACGAGCGAAAACGCTGTGATGATGATGATAATATGATGATGATGATGATGATGATGAAGCCCCACAAAACTAAGGAAAAATGCAAAACAAAACATTAGCTGTAACTAAGGGACTATGTTAAGGGACTAATTGACATGTGGGAATTTAATTTGGACCCATCCAACCGCAGGCCGTACAACACTCTCACTAACGTGGCAACAATAGCTTGGTATATTTTACATTCTGTAGCCCTGAGAAGTTGCCTGCAATATATTCTGATATTCCTCCTCCAGTTGCATCCCTGTGATATTAAAGTCACAATTAATAATGCAGCTCTGCATAAAAAATAAAACAGGAGCAATGCATAAAAGACTGCGTACAAGAATCTGTTTCATTTCCGACATTTGCTCCGTATTACGGAGCAAATGGTGGGGGAGAAAGTGAAGAAGTGATTTAGGTTTTTTTTATCTCATGCTCCACTTTTATAGTTTTATTAAACCACAATCAGTCTAATACATTGGGCTATCATTGCAACTATTATGACGTTTGTAAAGGACCTTTTATTTCCGTTTTTATCAGTCGAGTGCTTCGGTTTGCCCTTAACTTCTGGGTCATCCTGCCAGTCACGTAACACAAAAAGTAGTTCCCAAGTCAATCGAGCCGTCAATGGAGCAAAGTCAGGACTTCCTCTCGGGCTCTTTTCGCGTTCTGCAAAATGTGCTGATTTTGACACTGAGCCATTAAAGGGGTGACTCGAGCCATAGATCAGGGTAATTGTGGCATTAGGCAGCAAATTGGAGCTAAAATAACCAGATGCGGGGGCAGATAGCCGCGTCTCACTCCAGCGACGGTGATCCCCGTCAAGTTCAAGGAGAGTTCAGGCGTAGAGGGGGAAGATACCGTAACCCCGCCAGGTCCGAGCGCTGCAGCCTCCTCACAGAAATTATCTTCACAAATATACGATTTCCGAAGGGTGTAATTGTCTTCACGCTTATGGTCATTCATGCCCCATTTCATTTTTCCATAAGTCTATATTTTCCTTGGCCTATTACAAGGGTATGTCGCACCCGAGGCCGGGAGATTTTTTTTTTTGGTCTGCTTTTCTCTGAAAACTCCTGTCAATATGGATTGTAAGAAATGGCGGTCGTGTGAACTTTTATGATAGCAATAAAGACCTGCAGCACCGCCCACCATCAATCCCCCCTCCCGCCCCCATTTCCTATCCAATCCCACGTCCCTGCACCTTTAACAGAGAGAGAAACATGGGATCTGACATCGGACATTAGGGGACTATAGTCCAATGATTTTCACCTCTGACATCAATCTTCACTCTGTTTCCTGGTGTGTACTCGTGTGTTTTTAAACACGACCTCTGACAGGAAGTCACCGCAACGTGTATTACAGCGTGTTAGTGTTATGGCGAAGGCTCAGTCGCTTTGTAATGAAAAGCTGCTTTTGTTTTTGGGAGGAAGCTGCTTACTTTATTTAGCTTGGTAAAAAAAAGAAGAAATCCTTTTATTGCGTGGTATTATTGGTTATTTCCATCACATAAAAAAATGCATGCAATATTGTCAATTTAAAAAAACAACCATGTTTTTATGTAGTGCTACATTCTGTGTTTTTATTTTTATCCACATTTACAAAACCTTTACATATGCAGTTTGTGGTTATTTCCGCAAAATCTTCCATTGTTCCGCAATTGATTCGACGGCGTTTAAAGTTTCACGCAGTTTTCTCAAAGATCAGAGGAGCTGATTGGCTGCGTGGAAGAATCTGTGGCAGCAATTAAAGAAGATCTTGTGAGGTTAAAGAGGGGATAAAAAGGGATATTTTTTGTCTTAAAATATAATTTGTCCATGACATGACTCAAACAAATCAAAATAGAACTTCTTGTCATCAGCCACTTTAGCAAAAAGCCTTCAGAGAAAGACAAAACTTTTTTAAATGGGAGCAGGCGAGGGGTGAGTGGGTGATGGGTGGTGGGGGGAGGCGGGGTGTCCGCAGCTTTAGGCAATGACTAAAACACAATCAACCTTCTCCCCATCTCCTCACGCTGCCGTGGCCCTCGGCCCCCCCGCTAATTAAAGTGATACAACATCTCACAGGCCAGTGCGCACATCTAATGGGCTGGGTGAGGCCCTCCTGCCTCATATACTCTGACTCTATCCGACCACACACACACACACACACACACACACACACACACACACAGACACGGCGACACAGATCATGAACCCAGCTTGGTAGCCTCTTGTCCTGGCCCCAACATGTAATGTGTGACCTTAAACAGGGCCCGTCATGTCTTGAAGCTCCTGTCAGTCTGTTCCGCTGATGCAGAGGAACAAGTGTGTTGAGTTATTCAGTGAACATTCACTTGTATACTATTTATAAAATGATCAATGTTTTGAGATAATCCCATGTTTGTGTTTTATGGTTCATATAGCTGAAGAGATACACTTACCACTTTTATTTCATGATATATTTTTGTTTTAAAGTACTGTTATCTGTCTGTTGTTTACCTTATTTATCTATTCTTGCACTATGTTTCTTGTTTTTATTTTATTTGTGTTATTTTATTTGATCTTTTCATTCTACGTTCATTGGTCACATTCTTTGTGTATGCAAGGGATTCAATAAACACTTCTGATTCGGAGGGAGAGGTGAAAACAGGGTTAAGGTCGCTGTTTATATGTTCAAACCGGAAATTGCTGTTAAAATGAACTATGTTTGTAATTTTGGTTTCCATCAATACCGTTGTTTCCTTTCATCCAACCTTCAACTGGGGTTTGAATGCAAAAGTAAAAAAGCTTTTGCACAACAAATCTTAATTTGCATGGACAGGGCCATGTGGGGAAAAAACAGAAAGACAAGAGACTGAAGTTCAGATCTTTATACTCACTTTAGGTATGAAAGGCCAGCATTAAAATACTAAAATACTCTACTCTATGTTATAAAAGAAGGAAAGAGAAGAATGGAGAAAAAAAATATATAGACAACACAACGGAAGACTAGCAAATTACAACAACAAAAACAACACAATGAGAGAACCACAGAACAATCTAAGGACAGAGCACGAGAGAAAACGCTGTAATGATGATGCTACAATGATGATGATGATAGAGGAAGAGGAAGGGAAGCAGGATGGACGCAAAGATGACGCAAAGAGAAAGAAAAGTCTTAAAGAAAGTAAATCAATACAGACAATATCAGCAGTAGAAAATACATAGAAAATGCCTCTTAAACAAAGAGAGAGAGCAGCCAAGACAGACAGAAAATATAAATATCAATACAAAGGAGCTGAGAGAAAAGGCAGCGAGAAGGTAAACAGAGAGACAATGATGGACTTCTGAGACGGAGACGGAGGGAAAACAAAGACGAGGCGAAGCAAACACTCGTGGAGCAGCCTGTGTTTGGTCATTTGGAAACTCTTCTCCTTCTTCTTGGATGATGTTCCCTTGAACCCCGTGTGTGTGAGTGTGAGTGTGTGAGTGCGTGTCAGTGTGTATGTCTGTTCGTGCACGTGTACACACACACACACACACACACACACACACACACACACACACACGTTGGCCGCCGCTGCTCGAGTCTCGCCTGCCAACATCAAAAATGAAGTGGTCAGTGGACAGCTTGGCTTGTCACAGGAAGCAGTAGGCAGCCATGCCACATGTAGCTCAGAGGACAGGCCAAGGAGGGGCGGGGGGAGGGGGTGGAGAAAGGAAAGCATCTTCCAACCCCCCCCCCTCCTTCTTATAACCTGATCTCATCACGCCACATCTGTTGATGTGAACCCGCAAGGCGGGGAAGGTGTCGTCATCCATATTTGATAAGTGTTACAGGTTTTCTGTGTAACAGTTTAAATTGTACATCGGTTTGAACTATAACACCCCCCCTTCCCCCACCCACACACAAACACACACACACACACACCCCACACCCCTCCTTCTACATTAATAATGTAATAACACTGAGCTCACGCTTTTTAACTTTGTCCACTTGGACTTTTTACTTGGCAGATCTGGTCACAGTCCAGTAATAAATAAATAACACAAATTGCATTCCACTGAAGCTAAACCTCAACCTCAGCCTCATTTTAAAAAGCTACCTTAAATCCATGTGTGTGTAGACTGGAGCAGCGGCTCTGTCTGTGTGTTTAGGTGGCATTCAGACTCCTGTAATTGGGGAGACAAAGAAAGAAGAGCGAGCGAGGGTTTAACAACCCCACGTCAGCAGGGCTCCATCAGCCGTGAAACCAAAGGGAGCCGGTGATTTATCCGGCAGAAGGAGAAGGAGGGAGGAGGGGGAAGTGGCATGGGAGGGAGGGAGGCAGCGAGGAATTATCCGGAAAGGTCATCCTCAATTTCTGTCCAGAAATGATCTTTTCCCACTATGTAATAAACATTTATCTGATCCCTTTATTGGCTTTATTAGATCTGACAGTTTAGTTAAGCCATTTCCCGCCGCCGCCGCCGCCGCCGCGGGTCGTGACAGTTAACGTTGCGCTAAAAAGTCCAATTGTCTGGGTTTGCATTCACAGGACTGAGGGGGCAAGGACAGTGGGTCCGGAGTGCTAGCATTATTGCCACTGTGAAACGAAAGGCTCTGCAGAGCTGCCCGTGCACATTTAGATGCCCATAAATATGCCTGCAGCACAAGGCGGAGCAGAACACCCGGAACACAGGGCGTTGTGTTTAAGGGCAACGTCTGAATGTCGACTGAGTGTCGTTAGTATATTATTATTTGAAATGAGAAGGCTTGGCAAAAAAATCTCAACACCTGATGACAAAGGGAATTTTATTAAACAAGACAACATATGTGGCTCAAATTTGTTGAATGGCGACTGCATTCACCACGATAGTTCAAGCTATCGGTATTTTTATGTGAGTTTTAACGCAATATGCAACAACAAACGGAGCTTTGACTCAGAATTTACTTAACATCTGGCAACTATTCAAACAATAAAAAGTCAAATCTGTTCAAATGATTGAACCACTTTCAAGTCTTTCATTGTGCCGCTTTTGAGTTCCTGCCTGTCACGCGTCTTCTTCGGGAGTAACGTTCTACCACGCTGGAGGTAACTGAAAGGTCACAGGCTTGATTTTTGCCAATTGGTGTGTGATTTGAATCGGAAAAAGTGTATATTGTTTGAAATGGACGATCAACCATGTCTGTGACGGACCCAATAATGCTGGTGGGAAGCACTGACGCGCGACCTGCCATCCAGTGATTTAGCAGGTGTAGGAACCCTTGAGAGACGTTTCCTGTAAGACAGCCAGTCCTGCTGCTGACACTCTCGCATCAGTATGCAGCAATAATGGTGGCGCTTTGCAGAAAGCAGTTGGGGTTGTAAACAACGTCTGTCATTCAGTTTAATAGACCCTGGTGGGATTTGTAATGGCTTTGTATCCACTTTTCACATTAAATGCACCGGAAAAATGTGTTGCGGAAAAAAAACAGTCTTGTGAATTCTTGTAATTCTTATTTGTCTATTTGAATAGTTTCTGTGTTTTCTCTCCGCTGTTGCCGTGGGTGGGGCGGGGGTTTGAAATCTCCAGCCACCTCCCTCCCCAGCTCCGCCGTTAAGCACCCGTCGAATAATAATGACTGCCGCCACGCACCCTCCTGTTTGGGAAAAGTGCTTCTTATTAGTGAGATTTATGAGGCCTCCCACATCTCGTGGTGGACCAGCCACCTCAGAATTAGTCATTGGCATCCCAAGGTTAATTAGGTTGATCATGTCTTTAAATAGCAGGATCATCATTGCTCTTCTTCTTTTTTTTTTTGCCGGAGCTCTATATACTGCCCCCCACCTCCTCTCTGCTGGATTTGATGCAAGACTGCTCATCGGCTGGGCTCCCGTTCAGGAGCTGTCAGGTTTCTTTATTTTTTTTAATTTTTTATAAACCAAAATCCTGGCTCCCGATGTGGGGCAGGCGGGCTAAGTTAGCGCGAAAGTGAAGTTGTCACTCAGAGACAGAGGAGGTGCGGTGCAGTTTGGGCCGGAGGAGCTGACGGTTTGCCCGCGCCTCGCCTCCAATCCAGACCATCTGTGGCCCCAGCTGGAGTGCCAGCGATGGTCTGGCACTTGTACCGCGCCATATTTACAGATCTAAACACAAATGGCTACTGCCTGATTGTTTCACGATTCATTAGTCAGACAAGCTCGGCTCCCGCGCCAGCCCAGCTGTTACAGAGTAAACCTTTGTCACTTAATAGGGCTGCTTATTGCCTCCCCCCATCAAACGTATTGATCTGTGGCATCCTCCCTTTTTCAGGTGAGGTGAGTGGGTGCGCAGGGACGGGACAGGGTGGTTGGGGAGGCAGGTGACAAGGGGAAATCTACAATTCTACAATTGATTTTAAGCAAGTTTTTCTGATCACATCTCAGGGGAACTTCACAGTTCACCTTGTACAAGGTTTAACCTCCACCAGAACAGAGGATCATCAATACCTTCTGTTTTTTTTATTGACATTAAAAACCTGCAGGCTGCGATGAACATTGTTACTTTTATATACTTTACCTCAGTAGGGTTTATTTGCCACCTTTGAAACCTTTAGGGTTAGTAGACCATATATAAGAAGTGGAGGCAGTCGTCGTGGTTTGTGGACTGCAGTTATGAAGTCTCGAGGTCGCCAAATGTCTTGGCTTTTTTGTAACCAGTGAACAGGAAGTGACCAAATTTTGACTGAGGAGGAGTGCCCTTACAGACCTGTCAATCACCTTGTAGCCCCGCCCGAAAGCATCCCGTGCTTTATAGTCTGTTTGACATCATACTGTAAGAAGACTTAAAACTAGAGATTGAGACATAAACTCATGATTACAATGTTTACTGAGGGACTAAATCGAGAGAGAAGTAGAGTAATTTTCTCATTGACTTCTATACAAATAAAGGAGTCGCCTCCTGGTGGTCAGTAGAGAGAATGCAGGTTTAAGACATTTTAGCATCGGCTTCACTTTTCAGAACTGGAGGCCGCCGCCTGGGGGAAACCCTAGAAAGGTACAAATGCTGCAGAAACATGTCCACTACTTTGTGCAGTAGTGGGAACGAGCTGCACATCTATCACGTTTCACACCAAAATCTCAACCAAAAATACGGGGTTGACCAGAAATATGCAAAAATGTCTGAGACCTATTCAGTAGCACTCTGGTGTACAGGGATGTACAGGGAAGTGGGGATTAACTAGCACTTAATCTGACTACAGAGAAAAATGGATTATTTCAAGTTTCATAACCGAGCTCTGTAACCTACACAACAATCAGCTTTGGACTTTTTTTAGGGCCCTTGGATTTGGGTCCTTTACTTCCAATGAAGGGGAAATCCTAATGCTGCATTATTCAATGATATTTTAAACTAACCGGCGGACCAGTGAGATGTTTATTGATTTCACAAATAGGATCAATTTGTTCATAAATTGCTTTAGAAATATATCGCAGCCAATTCAAATAGTTTACAGGATATTCAACCTTTTGTTTCTTCATAATGCAATTCACTACATAACTCTTTTCTCAACAGGGCTTGTCTAAAGGTAATAAAGTAGAAACGGTACAAACAATGCTTAATGCTCTGAATGCGAGCAAACATCTGCAGCTAGTTGAGAAAAATCCTGTGAGAAAAACCAAAAAAACAGAAGAAATATAGCAGCATGTCATCATTAGCCCACCATTAAATGTTTCTACGGCTCTTGGTAATTCAACGTCAATGCTCTAGTGTAGCTGAAGTAAAGGCCCTACAGCTCCTGATATAACCTTGTGTATCGCCGCCAAAATAAAAGCTGTCTTCAAACTTACGGAGCCATTCCTTAAAAGATATAGAGAGAAAGGGGACGGGGGGTTGGGAGGGGAGAGGAGAGGATAAAAAATAAGTAAATCCTCAGGTCAAGCGTTTTACACTGCTGAGTGGAGAAAGGTGTATTGATTTCAAATTAAGAGCCCCAGAGACGGGCTCTGCGCTATCAAAGTAATTCACCGATCTGGACCACGAAGACGAGCTCAGCAATTGGCTTTCTGCCATTTCCCAACCACGCTCAGTAGAATCTACGAGCGCGTGGCGTACAGCGGCCTAAAAGGCGCCATCGATCCTGAAGGCGTTGGTATATTTTGTCACAGCCGATCACGCAGGGACAAGAAGTGAGACTTGTTCAGGGTCTTGAGGTTGTCGGGGGAAAGGGGATAACAATGGCGCTCAGAGGGGAATGCCGATGGAGCGACGGCAGTCAGGTTATAACGGACAGCGTGACATTTCTACTGACGTCCCTGTGCAGACTCTCTCTCTCTCTCTCTCTCTCTCTCTCTCTCTCTCTCTCTCTCACTCTCTCTCTCTCTCTCGCTCTCTCTCTCTCTCTACAGTAAACGACACATGCACGCTAGAATAAGCATTACACGTCTCAGAACTTTAGATAACTGATTTAATTAACACGTTATTAGCTAATTAGCGCGTGTTGATTAATGCTCTATTAATTCTCCACAGACCCAATTGAATCCTCAATGGCTGCGTTGGACATTAAAGGGCCACGCGGGGTAATTAGTGGCCCAGGCTCTGGTGGGTTTGCAGCCGTGCGGAGTTAAGATGATCTTCAAAATCAAACTTTGGTATTGTGATGTTCTTCTGGTTGCACTTTTCTGTTGTTTAATGGGATTATTGAATGTTATGCCTTCGTTGGTCTTCCTATGTGTGTGTGTGTCATATCTTTCGGAGAAGAAGTAGCTAAATAACTTACTGAAGTCACATTAACAATACTAAACTATCCAATATATTTTATTTGTTAAAATATGTTTTTATTGATAGAAAATAAAACGTCCAATGTACTGTACATCTTGAATATAATGTGGTGTGTGTGTGTGTGTGTGTGTGTGTGTGTGTGTGTGTGTGTGTCAGTTAGTGTTTAACACAAGGTGTTTATGCAAATGTGGGTTTGCATATGTGCAGGTGTGTTTGTGCATGTGTCTCTGGGATCCATCCTGTGTGTATGTGTGTGTGTGTGTGTGTGTGTGTGTGTGTGTGTGTTACACACCGACAGCTCAGGCTTTGTGCAGCTGCCGACCCTCCGAGAGGCGTGCTGGGGCAGCGTGAGCCTCCAGTGCATCGATCATCGCGCTGACAGGGCGGCCGTCCCCACACACTGTTCAAAGTGAGATCTTCAGTATGGCTGCTTAGCAAATAATTGATGGGGTGCTTCCCGAGTTTTTAAGGGAGAGAAGCGGTTTCGACGGCGGGGCCTGGCCACGAGCGCTTTTAAAGTGACGCGTGAATCACTCTTTCATGACCCATAAAGCCATCTGGAATAACAAAGCACCCGACTACCGTTTGGGTCTTTATTCAGAGTTTCAGACATTTGCCGGTGGAGTTGTTCTTTTTTTTTTATTATGTTAATCGACGACGTCCTGTCCCCTGGTTGTTACATTTTCTTCTCTTTTGCGTTTTTTTCTTTCCAAGTCAACTTTTCATATGTCTAAATAAGTCATAAGTCATGTTCGGTGTTCTATTTGTTAGCGAAATATATAGAAAAACATTAAATGACTGTAATTGAAAAATATCTAAACCCTTATATTTGGAGGAACACTTTGGGATTCCTACTGCTAAATGTTTTGGTTTTTTTTCCCCCACATGTTTTCATACATGTGGGAAAATCTGGGACTAACAAATCTTCCAATCTAACTACTCACTGTCGTTGCATTGTGACAAGAGTGTGTTAACTAAGCCTTAAATTCTTTAACTTTACTCATTTAGGGACCGACTGGTTAGCTAGCTAGATAGCTAAGTCCACAATGATTTCATGCTACAGTTTTAAAAAAAAAGCTACTTTAACTTTTAGTAAGACTTTATTGTTTTTCACTTGGTGGCTGTTAATGCTAATTGCTAAGATACAGACTATTGATATAATTACAGTTATTATGGTAAAAGTGCTCTAAGGGGACTTATGGAGTATGGCTAAAAGGTTATTGGCAAGTCTCTGCCGCTACCAGAGCCTTATACACATTCCAAATATGGTCATTACCATTCATTGGCTACAAAAAAAAACAAACATGGCTGTAATTCAAAATGGCGACAGCAAAATCGCACTATTGAACACTACACACAAAATTGAACACTACTATATGCACATATATTATATGATATTAGTTTTTAGCTTACAAAAGTGGTTTGGGGGTTTGGTTACTCTTCAAAGAATTAACTGGTGAGGAAAATCTATACATCACAAGTAACACCAACCAGTCCTCTTGGCCCGACATCTGTACGGGCAGGAACATAGTGAACGCCAACGTGTGAACGCCTGCAACGTCTGCGCGCCGCCTTTCCACTTCCTGTTATTGTCCGGCGTGTTTGAATGGCGTTCTGGAGCCCACTGCACCTTCCCAGCAGATGGACCGCAAATATGGCCTCTGATTTATCTGGCCACTGATTAACTGTGAGAAAAACAACACTCCACCAAATGTGTATGTGTACGTGTGTGGTGGGCGGCGGTGGTTGGGGAGGACGCTAATATATTCATGAAAATGTATTCATAAAAAATGATAATTGTGATCGAAACCAACCCCCCTCTCCTGCCTCCCCCTTCCGTGGCTTGGAGGATGAGTCAATAAAAATAAAAAGCAGGCGAAATTGACAGGCGCCTGTTATATGGACTGCACTTGCAATAACAGATGGGGGGGCAGAGGGATGGACTGAGCACGGGCTCCTGATTGATCACACCAAAGTGGGTGAGTGTTAAAATGTTACGCAACAAGCTTTTTTGAATTCCCTTCCTTTGCACTACTTCATCATACATGATTCCACCGCGGCGAGAGGAATTATTTTGTTCAATCTATTTTCAGGATGAAAGATCTTTCAACGCTTTCTTTTGTAATGTTGGGTCACTTCAGGGTTAACTGTGTCCAGCTCAAAATGTAAAAACGTATGACTTAACAAACGGTGCGTAGTTTGGACTCTTTTTTTTTTGGCTGCTTTTTTTTTTGTCAGACTTCAGCTCCCTTGTTGTGTGAGCGTTAAGCGGCGAGTTGGACGAGACTCAGACATAGATGAATGTCAGCCATTATCGCGGGCGGCCATTTGTGCTGGTATTTGACTCACTAATGATCGTCTTCCAGACCGGGTTCATCAGCCTCTATGCAGAACACACACACACACACACACAAACACAGATTCAAACTTGGGGCTAATTTGTCCCTCACAATAACAAATGCACTCCCTCCCAGTTTGCCTTTTTAAAGCACTCAAGTCAATATACGTGGAGGGACTTTGGCAACAGGTTTTTGTCGGAGGTGCAAGACCAGTCCTGGTTCTGACCCTCCCCTCCTGCTGGTCCGTGCCAGACCTCGTGCGTTGGCAGGCCCACCTGGACCCAGCACCTGCTTCTGTCACTGGACATGGCAGGGTGGCGAGCACTGAGAGCATGGCATTTATTTATTCACAAAGTGCCTTCGGAATAAATCATCTCAGGCTCCACGGGAGGAGGGCGGAATTTTAACATTACCACAAAACATTTTAGTGGGTTGGACTTTTTTGTATTTTAAAATGTACTAGAGGTGGAGCGAAAATAATCGTGTTGTCTGCATAGACTTGTCTTTAAGGTTTTACACAACTGATAACATTTAAGGATCCAGAAGAACTCGAGCCATTACTTTGTCTACAAAAGAACAACGACAACAAACAACTGGAGTGTTTCCCTCGTACTTTTACACTCAACATGAATATTACCCGTCTGTACTATTATGTACCAATCAATAATAGTACTTATTTTACCTACACAAAAGCCCAAAAATGGGCCTTCAGAAGACTGGGTGAGTGAAGTGTAGAAAGCAGCATATTTTATGTTAAAGTTAGAAAAGTTCGATGAAAACGGAAAACTTCCTTAACTGTAAAAAAAAAAAAAAAAAAATGTTTTAAATGGATGCACAAAATTAATTATGACAACTTAGTGAAATAAGTTTGGACATGAGTTTGGACATCGCCAACATTTAAGTCACATCTCACATTTAACTGTCATCCACTCTCATCACGGCCGTTAATTTGTCTTCGTTCCAAGATGAAAGAACAACTATAACTTTCCCGGTTGTTCAAAATGAAATCCTTTGTTTCGGGTTTTGCCAACCTTTACTTCTTCTACTCCTTTTATTGTCAGATTACAGTCGAACGTAGCCTACATCGCCAACTTCTGACCAAACTACGCTGTCGCAGAGTTTATTCTTTAAACACAGGTTCAACGCACAGATACACACTTTTTTATGTTTCTCCTTCATTCCCTCTTGAAGCACGACGGCGGATGTTTTTTGTGGCGGCGATGACATAGATAGCATCAAAAAAAGGGGCAAGAATGAGTGTATCTGCAATGTTTCCATTACTGCCAATCGGAAAGCAAAGCTGAAAATAATCCCGTGACTGCTGCAGAGTCATTTGTCCCGGGAATGAATGTCGATTTAAACCTTTCCCAATAAAGACAAAAGCCAGATGTTAGTGGCTGTTAGTGGAGGTTTTTGTCTAGTGGGAAAATGGGCTTTAGTGGGACAACAGGAAACTACTGTATATTAAAAACAAATTAAGCAGCTGATCACAGCAAAGTCTTTCGGTAGTTCAAATCCAAGCTGGTTCTTAATGGAGGCAATAACAAGAGTTATAACGGTGATGGTGGCCGTAACATTGCTTCAAATAGTAAATCACCATGTCGCCATGTGTGCCCACTCGTGGAGATGAGAGGAGTGAGGGCGGGAGGAGGTGGGGGGGAGAGTTGGCAACGCTGTCTGAGCCCTTCAGTAAGGTCAGCTCGCTCGCCCCACTCCAAAATATCCCTGGGAGAAAAAGAAAGAGAGGAGGATGTGGGGGGGAAGTACATTATACCTAATGATGCCTCGCCAAGAGTTGCTGAGTGTTGGGCATTGGGCGAGAGACGGGGGGAGATATATGTCCAGGACCCAGGAGGGGAGGGAGAGAGAGAGAGAGAGAGAGAGAGAGAGAGAGAGAGAGAGAGAGAGAGAGAGAGTTGGTGAACCCGAGTGTGAGTCCATGAGAGTCGTCTGACTGCTCGTCTGTACACGCAAACGAGACAGACTGAAAATGGCGTTTCTGTGCGAATGTTTTTGCATCAAAGTCACTGCCAATATCTTTGGGAAAATATTCTCAGATTTTCTCCGGTGTAGGATCAAAAAAACATGTCACTGATTTAGATTCAGACGCTTATGTTTGTGCTTTTGAAAACACACATTTTGTCTTGCAGCAATATAAGATTTTCACGTACCTGGAAATAAGTATTTTTTATTTTAAAAATGTCAATGAATATATTTTCATGTTGCGACATAATTCATATAACAGATTTAATTTAATGTTTTTTTGTATGTGTTTTGAATCTAATGCTTTTCTTTAACATAGAGGTCTATGGGGCTTTGGCCACCTTCTGATTGGCCGGTCGTTACCACGGCGCTGTCCAGTCTGGGAGGTGTCGTGTCTTCATCTTTCAACTTTTCAACCCTTCGTGTGCTGTCAGTTCATCAGGCAAACATCTTGGCCCATTAAAACATTTCTTATTTAGCAATCGTTGGACTTAGTTGTATCCTTTTACTTCCGGTTCCAAAAAGAAACAAGATGGCGACGGACAAAATGCAAAATTCGAGGCTTCAACTCCGTAGTTCACAATCAAATTGGTGATGTCACGGTGACTAAATTCACTTCTTATATTCAGTCTACGGATCTGACACCGCTCGGGTTAAAGTTTGGTTGGTTGGTTTAGGCACAAACAACTCGGTTCATGTTTCAAGGAAAGCATTGTTTCTGTCGGTAGGAACCAGGAATTACACAACTGGCACTATTTCCTCCTTTGCGTCAAACAGACATCATTCTGTAAAGTTGTCACTTCTACTTCAACTTATGACGTTTTTAGGCATTCACTAGAATTGATTGATGCTATCAGTTTTTTTACAAAGATATGTCTTAAACACACACACACAAAAACACATACACACTCAGCTGACTGAAAAGCACCTCAGCAGTGCTCCAACACAACTGAGACACATGAACAAATGTGAATATTTAATATTTTAAGTGTTAATATTAATTATTCATCAAACCGGCACTTTGCAAATGGATTACATTAATTATGTTGATAGAATTAGACTAGATTTGGAGGTTAATATAATAATGTTTGTACTATATTTGCTGTAATGGATTCAGAGCCATCTCCTATTAATTGGATTGATGACAGTTCAAAGCCGCCAGGGTCATTTGCGCATCATCAAGGCTTCACATTAGTCAAGCTGAAGTGTGTGCACGACTTTTAGAAGAGGAGATGCTTCTCCTGAAGTCCAAAACTTGACACCGTGAACAAAAGGATGACACATAATAAAGAGTCAAAAGCATACAGCGTGAGGCATAGTGCAAATTCTCCTTCATTTGTCCTTTGTTAATGCCATAGATTAGGTTAATACCATTATTTTATTACACAGTAAAACCAATTTAGTTTTTTTTTTTTACTTTAATGTGTCTCAGAGAAACTGTTTGATTAGCTTTTTGATGGCAGTAAAGACGCAGTGAGACCTAAAACCAACAAAAGTGTCACAAAGTCAAGTATGTAACCAAACATAACTGAACTTTGACAGATTCTTGTTGGTTCTGGCTCCATAAAGATGAACAACCACCATTGGGGTGCGGCAGCAAATCAGCAAGACAATAGGAATAGTGACTTCTGTGACAAAATATTAACTAATAATAGCTGTTTTTACGCGTAAAGTGGCTCTTAAGGAAGTCGCGAACGCACTTTTTTTGTTAGTGGCAGTAGCTCAGTCAGTTTACGATCTGCACATAGTGAACTATACAGTGAGTTTGCTGTCTTTATATTGCTGACAAATGTTTAGTGATAATCATAAGACCCTGTAAAGTATCCCACAATGCACTGTGAGAAGTAGCGTACACCCGATGGTTACTACACTACACCATTATGGCATTATTGAGAAAACTCCACGAGCTGTGAGGGGAAATAATCTTTTTGCTGTGAGCAGAGCAGCGCATCACAACACAAACGTTGGATTTGGTAAGTTGGGAAAATGAGCTTTCTACCTCCACATTCACAACACTTAATTTTTTACCTTACACAATAAAGGTCAATAAAATAGCTTGCAAAATGTATTTATTACAAAAAAGATCATGTCTATATTTATTACCAACGTTGATCTGACTCGTTTTACATCAGCAATGTCGTGTTTTGGGATTTTGTCAATCCACATTGAACTCTCTGGATCGTAAGTAGAGTAAGAAATGATTTGAGACACAACCTTAGTGGCAGCATCATCACTCTGACACACTTCATAGCTAATCTATGTGTATAGCTTTGCATGTGTGTATTCTGCGCCTATGTCTGTTTAAAGAAGACCAACAACAACAACAACAACAACAACAACAACAACAACAGAGAGTTGAAACTGAGAAGGTCTAGCTGCTGGGCTACAGGAGGAAGTCACATCTGAATTTAAATTTGTTTGATTGACGCCACAAGACTTCCACCATTAACACCAAGGTCAACAATATGACCTTCATATTGAGACATATCTCACTTATCAAATTCCTCGTTAAGGAGCAAATAATAGCAATAACCTCATAAGTTAGCTAACGTTAGCTAGCATTGTTAATGTCATTATAAAAATAAGCTGAATTTATTCTTTGGAGCTTTTTTTGCATTTTTAAATAATATTGTTGTTTTGCTCACGTAATTTTACTTTCAGATTGAAATAATGAGATATGTTAGAAGCCTCATTCAACCACAACGACAAGGACAGAGAAATGTCATCTAATTAAATATATAGTGAGGTCTGACTATGTGATTAAATTCCCCAAAAAAGAAAGTCACTTAAAACATTAGTGACACCAGGCGGGAGGGTTTCTGCACGTGTGATGTAATAACTTAGCAACATCCTTCAAGCTGCTTCCTGCTGTGAGCTCCTGACCTGCAGGTGGGTGTGTGTGGGGGGGGGGGGGGGGACTGCAACAGCCACAACATTAATTACCCAATTAGACACCTCCTTTAACCCTCGCAACAGTAAAATGTGTCATATATCTGTTCTCCCCACTCCCGTCAAGGTCACTGGTATTTGACCTTTGACCTCTCAGGACTGCAAAATGACAGGGAGGTGCACTGCGTAAGCATAGATGTTTTAATGAACTATTTATGGTTGTTTTAATTCATCTTCAGATTGGCAAGTTGTTTATCAGATCTGTATTCATATTATATATTTTTGTATTCTCACTTTTGCCTCACATACATTCAACATTTGAACAGCACAACATGTTTAAACTACGTGTTACTTCAACTCTTTTGTGGTTTTGTAGCCCAGTTTTTTTATGCCTTGCAATAACAATAAAAGAAAAAGTTAAGGAAATATAGTCAGACATTATGTTACTTTGCTGAAATAATGGAGTTAATACTGGCTCTTGAATTCCTCCTGCCTCTAAGAGCTCTATGAAATAGTTTGAAATAGTTTTTGAAGACACTACAAAACACAAAGTTGGTGTAATTTCCTATCGTGATAAGAATATAAAATCTACAGAAAACTATCAATCTCCCTCTCTAAATTGGGCAAATTGGAAAATGTAGCATACCAGCAGAAAGCACCAGCAATCAGCGGTTTAAATCCAAAGACGTGAATGCCCTTAGACCCCCCCCCCCCCCCTCCATTAGTCAAATGCATAGTCTCAAGTGCGCCCGTCGCTCCCCCTTGCAGCCCTGTGCCAACACACTTCCTCGCCTTTAAAATCATATTACATTTTGCCGGAGCCTGCGTATAAATTTTCCCCGCGTCTCATCAGGGCCTTTCCTCCAGCCCCCCCCCCCCCCCCCCCCTTACCCCAACCTCCGCTCAGTATGGCCTCTCCTCTGACTGATATTGGCTCATCATACTTAATCTAGGGTGAAATTTCCTAGTCTGTGCTAAATGACTTGCAGCCTTCGCGAGAGAGGAGATATTTATTTTTCTCAGGGCTAATGACCTGTCCCCCGGACCCACCCACTGATGGTTATTTACTAGGGCCCAGATGCTTGGGCTCAAAATGAGTGGTAATGTCAGCGGGCGCCATCCTTCATCGGGCCGCCCCTGATTGAATCCGAGTGATCCCATTGACATTGACTCTGTGACTTTTAAGGCCATTACCTTCCACCGCCCACGATGATCACCTCATCATCGCTTCCAAGCTGACAGCTGATTAGCAACAAATTACTGACAGGAGAAGGCTCTGACACCCGGGTTGGAGAGAGAGAGTGTGTGTGTGTGTGTGTGTGTGTGTGTGTGTGTGTGTGTGTGTGTGTGTGTGTGTGTGTGTGTGCGTGTGTGTGTGTGTAAGGTGGAGGTGGTTGGGTGGGGGAGGGGAATGGGTGCCAACGAGTCAGTGGCCTCCTCCTCTTCCTCACACACACGGAGTCAGACGCCCCGCATGCACTCAAAGTAATAGCCATGTCTATGATGCAGCAGTGCCCTCGCTGCTGAGCTCATGGTAATGTAATAAGTGTGGAGGGAGGAAAAAAAAAAAAAAAAGCCAGGGCTCATATGGTTCGTCTTTCCTGTAACCAGTTCACAAGCAGCTGCACCTCATTGGTGGATGAGGATGTACAGACATTTTCTGTGGGGTTTCCTGTTTGGATCTTGATCCAAAGCGACCTGAGTGAAGCTGAAGTGCCTTAAAACTACTGACCAGCAAGAGGCTATACTCCTCTGGTTGTATAGAAGTCTATGCTTCATGTGTTGAAGCTGCATTCTCTCTCCTGACCACCAGGGGGCGACTCCTCTGGTTGTATAGAAGTCTATGCTTCATGTGTTAAAGCTGCATTCTCTCTCCTGACCACCAGGGTGCGACTCCTCTGGTTGTATAGAAGTCTATGCTTCATGTGTTGAAGCTGCATTCTCTCTCCGGACTACCAGGGGGGGGCGGTTGTATAGAAGTCTATGTTTAGTGTCCTAAATGGTACTGATTCAGATGTGTTAAAGCTGCATTCTCTCTCACATTCTCTTTACAGATGAACGCTACAGATTTGGATTGTGTTTTTTTCTTCTCTTTGTTATGGTGTTCCTTGTGGGGTTTTCCGTGGTTTAAGGTTTAAGTTCAAGGATCACCTCCTACTTTAAAGGACTTTTTAATATGTAGAAAGCAGGTTCATTACATTTTAAGATCTTTCTCAAGCTGCTTTATCTAAAAAAATAACATTTCACATGAATTGTGTAAGTTTATGACTCCTGCAAATATCTGATGCACACGTATTTACAAGTTCAAACCTTACAACTTGTCTTCTTTTTGAATGTTTGCTCTGCAGGTGCAAATAGTATTGGTATGGAACCTTTCAAACCCATAGTTGGTGGTTTACAGAAGGATCAAGACGGACAAGATATTGTGTAAAATAAAAATACAAAGAATCCTCTTGCATATTAACTGATCTTCATGTTTAGATTTAAATTAATTCTCCTTTAAGAGTAATGTTTATAAATATATAAAAATACATCATAAACGTATTATTAGCAGTTATTTATCATTAAATAAAGTATTGAATGTAAGTGGCTTAAAACACACGTCACATTGAATTTATCTTAATTTCCTGAGCTTCTCTTGAGTCGAGTTGCTTTGGTCATAAATGTCACTAAACTTTCTAAGTAATGTAATCCCTAAGTAATGGTGATGTTGTTACAAAGATATCCACATAAAGCCCGCCGACATTCACTAACATTCTGCAAACTGTCTTTTAACTTTTTTAAGGCTTTTTATAATTTCTGTATTTCTTTTAAAATAGTTGAATATGTATTATTTATGTTGTGGTTTTTTAAGCAAAGTACTAAGAACCTGTTTTTCTTGGACCACTGTTTCATCCTCCAGCAACAATATTCTGACTTAATGCCTTCCGGGATCCAGCTGGTCACAGACATCCTCTCCTCCTGGAGAAGCATCTGTCTAAGCCTCCAGCCCTCAAGGACCTGGACAAGATAGCTGCAGATGAGCAGGAAGATACTCCATTTGCTGCCAACGGGATCCATTTTTAATGCTTGGGGGGCAATTTAAAGCCCCCCAAGTTTTAATTACATATAGGTCCCAGTGTGCCAGGAGGGGGAACGGGAAGTGTTTTTTGAGGTCTTGCTCTGCTTCTGGTCTGGGGACCTCAGTGAGATGCTGGAGTTGACAGGTGACCTCGACTCTGGGAGTTTCTTTGAAAAGTTAGAAAGTCCCAGAAGTGCCAGGAGGGAAGAACGGAAATGGTCTCCGCTTGCGTCACCGTGGGACAGATGACACTGAGTGGCAAAAGCACTTTTCCTGCAATTGCAGGGGCCGGAACAATCTCCCCCGTACGCGCCCACCGGTGGATCGCCGTGATGTGTTCAGGGCTGCGGGAGATTCTGACACAGGCGAATGTTATCACCTGGAGCCATCAGGGCACACAGGTTTTAAACTAACGAGTCATTGTGTGGGAAAAGTGTTTTTATATTGTTTGCCACAATTAAATTGGTGATGTCATGGTGACTACATCCACTTCTCATATACAGTCTATGGACTGCTCGGGTTAAAGTTTGGTTGGTTGGTTTAGGCACAAAACAACTTAGTTCATTGTTCAAAGAAACCATTGTTTCTGTCGGTAGGAATTAGGAAGTAAACAACTGACACGATAGACTATTTCCTCCTTTGCGTCAAACAGACATCATTCTGTAAAGCCCAGAGAGGACTTTGTCACTTCTACTTCAACGACTGACGTTTTTAGGCAACAATATAAAAAAGTGTTAAGTTAGCTCACGGTCATAATGGTGGAGTTTAGATTTCCCAGTGATCACTGATCACAGTGTCTCCTCCCCTTTCAGGCAGCTGGAGCTGAACTCTGGCCTCTGTGATGGATCGCAGCCTCTGTTTTGGTCAGCAGAGGCGGGTTGACGTGGTCTGTGGGGCCGAGGTTAGCCCGGGCTCAGACCTGGTCTCCGGCTGACTCTCCCCTCTCTGTCTGCCTGTCAGGATGGCAGATGACAGCGGGGGGGGGGGGGGGGGGGGCACCGGGGGGTGAATCACCATTTGAATCACCATTTGCTGTTAACGCCCCCAAAACCACAAGACCCCACCGCACTGCTGTCACGCCAACAACAAAAAAACAACATCAAAAGCGTTGTTTGCAATGAAAACACAAGTGAGGGTCAAGAGGGAGGGGGGGGGGGGGTTGTCAATCTTTACAGCCCCACTTCTAAGTGGCTTGCGGCCTCAACGCCATTCATTTAATTTTTCATGGTCGCACGGTCTGCAGCTGACACGCCCCAAACATCTGAGATAACGAAGCTGTCTGCAGGAGACAAAAAAAGTTTCATGAGGTGGAAATATGCTAATAGCCTCCGTAAGCAGTGGACGTTATGGAGGGAGGGCGTTGAGGCAGAAATAACTAACACAAAGCCTTCTAGAGTGACATGCTCTCATATTGCTATTCATGAAATACATCTTTACTACAAATATTGCATTGAAAGGTGGTTCCTGTAGCAAAGACTTAGCAACTGAGCTAACCCTAACATGCCCTGGTCTATAACATGCATATGGACTGTTTACAGGTAACTAAGTGCACAGTCCAATAGTTCAGCGTGGGCTAATGACAGCGAACAGCCAAACTGATTTTTTTTATTATTATATAAACAACACAGACTGGACTTTTCTCACTGAGGAAGAAAAACTGAACTGAAGACATGAAAAGCACTTATTGCTTTTGTATGAAGTGAATCATTGCTGGTCTTTAACATCTTTAAGGTAAACAACAGACTGAACATGGACCAAAGAAGGAGTGGTTTGTCCCTCACAGGGACCCTTACTACTGAACAGTACCTGTTCAGAAAAAAGAAATGCGATTAATCGAGATTAATCCCAGAAAAATCATGCGAATAATCAGTTAATTTTTTTCAATTTTGCCCAGCCCTAATATATATATATATATATATATATATATATATATATATATATATATATATATATATATATATATATATATATATATATATATATATATATATATATATATATATATATATATATATATATATATATATTGTGACGTCTCGAGAGGTCGGGATCATCAGGGTGAGGCGTTGGTACACAAATAAGGACAGGCGAGGGTTTCTTTAAGTTAAAGTTTCTGTATTTAAATCGTTCTTAACAAAAAATAAACTTAATTCCAACCACAGTTGTTGTACCAAACAAACAAACATAAGTCCTTCCGTCTTCCACCTCACACCAGCTCTCCTCAGGCTCATCAGCCTCATCCTTTTCAGCTGTGCAGCCGCCTTCCCCTGCCTGCACTGCTGAGTGGGACTTGTAGTCTTTGTCACTGGGATGTCATGCTGGTTGCAGTCCTTGCTGCAACCAGCGGGAAGGAATGTACCTCCCATTTATGACCATTCCTCTTATGACATCACATTTCCCCCTCCACTGGCTTGAGGCCTCCGCAGGACCAGACAAGGCCCACAGGACATCTCGTCGTGAGAGGGCATCTGCATTCCCATGGTTCCGGCCTGCCCTGTGAACAACACAGAAGTTAAACGCTTGAAGGCTGAGAAACCATCTTGTTACCCGACTGTTGGTTTCCTTATTTCTTGCCATCCACTGCAAAGGCGCATGGTCCGTGATCAGTGTGAATTTCCGCCCAACCAGGTAATAGCGCAGGGTTTCGAGGGCCCACTTGACTGCCAGACATTCTTTCTCCAGTGTAGAATATCTCTTCTCATGTGACAATAGCTTTCTGCTACTGTAGAGGATGGGGTGCTCCTCCCCCTGCTGTACCTGGGAGAGTACCGCCCCCAGACCCACTTCTGAGGCGTCTGTCTGCACCACAAACTCTCTGTTAAAGTCTGGGACGGCGAGCACGGGGTGGGAACACAAGGCCTTCTTGAGGCTCATGAAGGCCTCCTCTGCCTCCTGGGACCACTTCATCATTCGGGGCTGTCTCTTAGCCGTTAGGTCTGTTAGAGGGGCAATAAGATCAGAAAAGTTAGGAACAAAGCGCCTGTAGTAGTTTGCCAGCCCTATAAAAGACTTCACTTGTCTTTTGGTTACAGGGCGCGGCCAGTCTTGGATGGCCCTCAATTTAGCCTCTTGTGGTTTGACTAGTCCCCGCCCTATTGTGTATCCAAGGTACTTGGTCTCGCTATAGGCTAACCTACACTTGCTGGGGTTAGCTGTGAGACCTGCTTCGCGCAGAGCTTCCAGCACCTTCTGTACCTGGGGCAAATGACTTTCCCAATCGGTGCTATGTATTACTATGTCATCTAAGTAGGCTGCTGCATACTTCTTGTGGGGTCGCAGGACCCTGTCCATGAGCCGCTGGAAGGTGGCAGGGGCCCCGTGCAGCCCAAATGGTAGTTTGGTGTACTGAAAAAGCCCCTCACTTGTTGCAAAGGCCGTTTTCTCCTTGGAGGCTGGGGAAAGCGGGACTTGCCAGTATCCCTTTGTGAGATCCAGTGTCGTGATAAAGCGAGCCATTCCCAGGCGATCTATCAATTCGTCCACAAGGGGCATGGGGTAAGCATCAAACTCTGATATCTCATTTAGCTTCCTAAAGTCATTGCAGAACCGAGTTGACCCATCTGGTTTGGGGACCAGTACGATAGGGCTAGCCCAGGCACTATGCGATTCTTCAATAACACCCAGCTGCAGCATCTTTTTAACCTCCTCCTGAATTGTTACCTTATGTGCCTCTGGCACTCTGTAGGGACGCTGATTCACTACTTTACCCGGCTTGGTGCGGATTTCATGTACAGCGAGGTGCGTTGTGCCGGGCTTAGCTGAGAACACTTCTCTGTTACGATCCACCAGCTCCATGCACTCCTGTCGTTGCTGGGGGGACAGATCCGGGCCCACTTGTATGACCTCTCTTGGTGCAGCTCCTATGTCTTTTGGAGGTAAACAGCTTAATAGGACATCTGCAGAGTGCCATTTCTTCAACAGGTTTACGTGGTACAGCTGTTCGGGTTTCCTCCTCCCTGGCTGCTTTACCCTGTAGTTCACCTCTCCTACTCTTTCAATAATTTCATAAGGACCCTGCCACGTTGCTAAAAATTTACATTCCGTGGTGGGTACCAGCACCAGGACCCGATCTCCTGGCCTGAACTCTCTGGGCTGCGCAGGGCGGTTATAGGACAATTGCTGTTCTTTCTGAGCTTTTTCCATGTGCTCTCTGACAATGGGATAAATGGCACTCACTCTGTCCTTCATGGCCTCCACATGCTCAATAACCGTGCGGTGAGGACACGGCTGTTTTTCCCAGGATTCTTTCGCCAGGTCCAGTATCCCCCTGGGTTTGTAAGAGTACAAGAGCTCAAAAGGTGAGAAGCCTGTAGATGCTTGGGGAACCTCCCTAACGGCAAACATCAGGTATGGGAGGAGTTGATCCCAATTACGGCCATCTCTTTCAATGGTCTTCCTTAGCATCATTTTAAGCGTCTTGTTGAACCTCTCTACCAGTCCGTCCGTTTGTGGATGGTACACTGACGTTCTGAGGTGCTTGATCTTTAGGAGGGAGCACAGGCCTTTAGTGACACGTGACATAAAAGGGGTTCCCTGATCTGTCAGTATCTCTTTTGGAAGTCCTACTCTGCTGCTTAGGAGGAACAGTTCTTTGGAGATCTGCTGGGCTGTAGCCTTTCTGAGGGGTATAGCCTCGGGGTACCGGGTAGCATAGTCCACTAGGACCAGAATATACTGATGACCCCGAGCACTCTTGGGTAGGGGACCCACAATATCTAACCCAATCCTTTCAAAGGGGACCTCAATGATGGGCAGGGGAATCAGGGGATTTCTAAATGAGGGTCGAGGGGCCACAAGCTGACATTCGGGACAACTTCTGCAATAGTTTTCAACTTCCTTGTGAAGGCCTGGCCAGAAGAACCGCTTAAGAATTCTATCTTTGGTCTTTTCCATTCCTAGATGGGCACCAAGCAGGTGGGTATGGGCCAGTTGTAATACAGTAGCGCGAAAGGACTTCGGTACTAATAGCTGCTCTGTTACCTCCTCTCGTACTTTGATTACTCGGTACAGTAGGCCATTCTTCACTGCAAAATGAGGGTAAGTTACACTGCCTCCCTGGTCTTGATCCACCCCTTCAATTACTCTCACACTTCGCAATGCATTCATTAATGCGGGGTCATTGAGTTGAGCCGTACCATACTGGCCTGTGAGTGGGGCCTCCGCTGTTGGTCTTTCTTCCTCGCTTGGTGACGGCTGAGGGCTTCCTTGGGGCTCCTCTGGGCCTTCTGAGGCTGGGTCCCCCTCGCTGGTTGATTCTGCCGCACCGAGAAAAACATTCACTGGAGAAGAGGTAAGGGTTAAACCAGTCTTGGACACACTCTTTGATCTACATTTCAGTCTACCGTGACCTCTGGAGTGTCCTGTCTCCCTCGACCGTCTCTCCTGGACCTCTCTCCAGAGCCGTAGGAAAAGGGGACAATCTCTTCCAATTAAAAGAGGGACAGGCAGGGAATCTATCACCCCCGCGTTGACTTCGCACCTGCCTTGTGTTGTGATTAGCTTCAGCGTACAGGTAGGATACTGGCGTGTATCACCATGGACACACGACACCGGTCGTGTCCCTTCCTGAAGCCAGTCTACTCCCTCGACTAACGGTTTGTGGACTAGTGTATAATTACTTCCGGAATCCAGTAAAGCTTCCACATCCTGATTATTAAGCTTCACAGGGCACGTAAAAGCTTTGTGCTCTGTACCCTCCATCAAGGAGGCATAGAGGTGTGTAGGCTGGCTGCTCGCAGACTCTGCTGTCGGCATTGGTTCGTCCCCTTTATTGCACTGCCGTGAAATATGTCCGGGCTCCCCGCATCTGTAGCATTTCAGCGTACCCCTCTCTAGCATGAATTTTTTTTTCTCTCGCTCAGCCTGATAATGTCCCTGTATCTGCTGGCTGGCGTTACTTTGGGCGAATCTTACGGGCTGGGGATTTTGATTTACTGGTCTTGCTTGCAACATGGGTGGCTCCTTTTTTCCCATGCGGAGCATTTCATTAGTGGCCTGGTACTGTTCAACTGCCTCCACCAGGGCAACGGCCGTAGCTGGAGCGCTGAGGCCAACGACCCTCTTTGCTTCATAGGGCAGTGCCCGTAAATAGCGATCTACCACAACAGCTTCCACTATAGCTGCGGCAGAGATTTTATTTGGATCAAGCCATTTCTTTGTGATGCGTATTAGCTCATGCATCTGGGCCCTGGGTGGTTGGTCATTCCTAAAGCCCCAATTGTGGAACCGTTGGGCCATTCCAAACTTAGTAAGTCCTATTCTACTTAATATTTCCTCTTTAAGGGCATCATAGTCATTTGCTATGGAGCTATCCAAATCTTGAAAAGCCTTCTGTGACTCACCGGACAGGAACGGAGCAAGGATACCAACCCACTGGTCTTCCGGCCATTTTTCTCTGGTTGCTGCATTTTCAAACGCATGCAGATAGGCTTCTGGATCATCGGAGGGTCCCATTTTAGGGATAAAATCACTGGCCCGGATTACCGGGTTAGGGTTCGGTGATCTTGCATTGTGAAGCTGACTTCTCTGTAGCTCCAGTTCCTCCTCCTTTAACATGTTGGCTTTTCTTTGCTCCTCCAGCAGGGCCTTGTTCGTCTCCACCTGGAGCTTGGTGCTTTGCGCCAGCAGCTGTAGCATTTCCTCCATCGCGTTGTCACCGATTCTTACTTGTGCAAAACGAATGGTCAACTCACTGAGGGACATTCGCTCATGCCTGCATTCTCCACCACTGTGACGTCTCGAGAGGTCGGGATCATGAGGTGAGGCGTTGGTACACAAATAAGGACAGGCGAGGGTTTCTTTAAGTTAAAGTTTCTGTATTTAAATCGTTCTTAACAAAAAATAAACTTAATTCCAACCACAGTTGTTGTACCAAACAAACAAACATAAGTCCTTCCGTCTTCCACCTCACACCAGCTCTCCTCAGGCTCATCAGCCTCATCCTTTTCAGCTGTGCAGCCGCCTTCCCCTGCCTGCACTGCTGAGTGGGACTTGTAGTCTTTGTCACTGGGATGTCATGCTGGTTGCAGTCCTTGCTGCAACCAGCGGGAAGGAATGTACCTCCCATTTATGACCATTCCTCTTATGACATCACAATATATATATATATATATATATATATATATATATATATATATATATATATATACATATATATATATGTTTATTTATATATATATATATATATATATATATATATATATATATATATATATATATATATATATATATATAAATATATGAACATCAACAGCACATCGGCGCTGTGTGTTTACTAATCGACACAACCTGACCTGACCCCGGAGAAGGGAGGACAATCCAAAGCATCCTCTTTCACATAAAAACAATATCTTCACTGTGAAGTCAACTTGGTTCTCACAGAGATAGAGGTTCACACACACACACACACACACACACACACACACACACACACACACACACACACACACACACACACACACACACGTCACCCCCACAGAGATGAATCCTGTATGCATTATGTCCAGACTGACACGTAAAGAGGCCCTAGATTAACTGCCCCCTCCACCACCTCATCCTCCTCCAGACTTTTTTCATCCCCTCCATTCCAGGGGCCACGCTCATTTACATAAACAGATAATCCTTGATAAAAATTTCCATTAGACAAAGGTGAAATGGATCAATTTCTTCTGCCAAGATAAATCTCACGTTTTACACCGACAGGGTCATTACACAAGCCACATTTCAGGAATAATGTATTAAAAAAGTCCGCCGATAGCGGCCATTTCCCGCTTTCCAATTACCTTAAAGAAAAGCTTATTCTGTGGACAATAAAGCACATTACGGCACAATATGATACAGTCCATAAAGATCAGCGTGTTTGATGAGAGGTTAGCGAAAGCTCAGCATATTTCGGAGGGGATGTCACAACCCCGTGGTTATCGCTGACACCTCGCTGTGCTCGCCATGCAAATGTCCCATTACGCCCAGTCCAAATAGATTAAGAGGCCTGTTCAGAAATAAACAGTTTTTTCCTGTTTTCCCCCTCTCTCTCTCTCTCTCTCTCTCTCTCTCTCTCTCTCTGTGGTGAAGAGAGGGAAGGGAGGGAGGGTGGGTTGGTTGAGGGTGGAGGGAGGGGGTGGGAGGTGGGGTGGATTGACAGGACAGCGAGGAGGTGATGCCAGCGGTCCAGGGCAGAGAGACAACGGGAAAAACTCATTAGTTTGCTTCCAACCCCAATTCGCCGCTCTGCATTTGACCTTGAGACTTCCACTCCCCCTCCATGCCCTGCCCACTCCCCCTCTCCTCCCCCATCTCCGGTTGTAGGTGAACCACGCTGTAATCTTCGGATGGGCAGGGAGTCGGAGCGAGACTTCTTCTTCTCTGCAGGCACCAAACAATCAACTGGTTTCTAGAATTTTATAGAAAGTAGAAACTTCCTCCTACAGCATTGCCTCCTGAAACATATTTAGTCTTCAGACGCAAATATCTTTTCTTACGGTAGTGGAGGTCCGTGTTGAGAGGCGCTTGAGTGGGTCGGGTCAAACAAACGCAGGACTTTCACCCTGCAGCCGTTTGTGTCCCACATGAAACCCATTGGTATTCATTTAAACAACGGAGCAAATGTTACGTTTGTGCTTTTGTAAGCCGGGTTACGGACCAATCGGCGCCCTGTGAGGAGCCACAGGCAGCGAGGGGTGTGGCTTAGGTGTGTGCGTGACAGAAATGGCGACTCCTGAAGAGGTTCCTGAAGATGCTTCTACAGCTGTAGTTAAAACAGAATTGTGTATCTCTGACTTTTCTGGCTTCGGTAAAGAGTTTTGATTGACGGATAGTTCATCCAATCACCTGTCATGTTTTAGTTTTTCAATGAAGGCTTCTCATATAGTTCTGGAGTGTCGGGTCAGATGTTCTAACTCGACTCTAACTTGCGTTTTGTTTTTATTTCAGTTCACCATGTTTGACACTGAGACCGCAATCCGGTAGAAAACACGTAACTGAGAATGTGGTTTAGTTTTACAAGAGACGGGATTGCATTCCCGAAACAAAGAACTGTGATTATCACTTGAAACAAATTCATTTGTGTTTGAAAATACTGACGATTCGTCAATATTTTCTTGAGGGTTCATCTGAAAAAAAGCAGTTGATCAGAGGGTTTTGTTCATATCCTGTAGTCACGTGACCAGAATTCCAGGTCATGTGACCAAGGCGAACTGAGCCGACTATTGACTGAGAAAATCCAGAAAGAAGCGAAAAGAAACCTCGCGTTTTTTTTAAAAATTATTATTATTTTTCTCGGAAAATAGGACAACAGGAGATACGAGGAATCTATAGAGTTGCTTTGTGGGATTCTTTTTTAAATGTGAATGTGTGTGCGTGTGTGTGTGTGTGTGTGTGTGTGTGTGTGTGTGTGTGTGTGTGTGTGTGTGTGTGTGTGTGTGTGTGTGTAGACTGTTAACATCTTGACAGGAGAAAGAAAGACATTGTTGGTGCTCCAGACTGGAATAAACTGCTCTCATGCAATTAAGGAGCCTTTCAGAAAAAGGTCAAACACAGGCTGCAAGATAACATCTCCAAATTATATTTTATGCATTGAAATATTTTTGTGTTATTATAACTATATATGTATATATAATCTAATTATTTTTATTGTCACATAAATCCGAACTGGATGGTTGTGTGGTTGCGTTGTATTGTGGGATGATGTGGCGTCTGTCTTCATCTTGTTGTGCTGAACTTCTACCTGAGGTTGTCATTTTACGCTATAAACAATATGTGTATTAACACACAAACATACACACACATGTACATCTATAGACAGAAACAAACACCCACACACAGGCGTTCTTCCCGTCAACTAGAATACACACTCGGGTACTCACAAAAAAACACAAATGATGTCTTTTCTCAGACATAAAACCATATGTTTTACATTCATTCATCCTCAAAGCATGTTCAGGTTTGTATTAGATTTCAATCGACTAAACTCGACTACACTAAAAGATGTTTGACCTTTTAAATGTTTTCTTCTACCATGTAGATTAGAGAACGTATTTCCAGTCTAAAGTTATTGTTTAAAACACTTCCTCGTATTCCTGAGTGAGACTTTTGTAAACTGATGTTTTGAGGTTTTTAAATGCATTCCCCATTTACTTCCATTCATTTAAACTTTTCTCTGAGTTTTTAAAAAAATATTTTTGTTTGTTTATAGGCGCGATGGTCCTCTTGTGGGGGACATATTCCTGTAAGTACATTTACTCAGGTACTTATACCTTCTATGTGTGCTTATAGAAGTACATTTTATAGATTCACTTCACTTTCCTGTTATTATTTTGTGTACATTTTGCACTCTGCGTACTGACATGCTAATTTTTCGGTCGTTTCTCTGCATGCTACTGTAAGCATGCAGTAAATTCCCGCACGATGCTCCTCTGTATATTTCACCACCTAAAATAAATAGAAGTACTAAATCCAGTGTTTTGTGCAGCGCCTGCTGCTGTCTAGCTGCAACATTGAAGTGCTGCTACCAATGCATCGATAATGAAACGATGGTAAATTTGTGTTTAAGTATTTTTATTACGCATTTGGCAGCATTGAGACAGAAACAAGTGAAAGAGTTCATATCGTCTGGTGATGTGAAAACAAAATCAAAGTTCGACAACAAATCTGTGAATGGTGGATGTGCGTGTGGTGGCGTACAAGCTCAGCCAGAGAGCCTGAAAGAGATCCAAACGTGACCTCTCCTGCGGTGACAGGTTGAGGGCTAACCTCTCTCTCTCTCTCTCTCTCTCTCTCTCTCTCTCTCTCTCTCTCTCTCTCTCTCTCTCTCTCTCTCTCTCTCTCCATTACCGAGACAGAACAAGGACAACCCTTCTGTTGTGAACAAGGTGTCTCTCTTTTGTCTTCGTCCTCAACTTCGGAGGTATTCATGTTGAATTAAACTGCACATTTCATTTTTTATGTGTTGCTGTGGACTCATAGGCTCGACATGCCTGCAGAGATGAGAGAGGAAACAAAAGAAAATCAGCTGCAGAGATCTTCCCTGCTCCCCCCCTCCACCTCCCCGCCCATCGAACGCCAGCAGACATGAAACCCATTATCTTGATGGGATCAGGCAGCATCCATCTTAATACTGGATTGCATATGATGACAATGATGATCCTCTGAGCAACGGGCCACCAGCTAGAGAGCTTCCTGGCGGCCAGGTTTGGAGCGAATCCCATGAGAAAAATCTTTTCTTTTATCAAAAAAAAGAAAACGGCACTTAACAAAAAAAAAAGAAAAAAAAAGCTTGGCTTGTGTCTCAATCTGGTTTAATCCAACTGTGAATTATTTATCAAAGAGATCTGTCTGCTGTAGTCTGTCCGTCCCCGCTTCCATTTTTCATGGTCCACGGCTCCCAATCCTGTCATTTCCTTAATCATAACTTCAATTATTGCCCCCGATCTAATGCACTAACTTTTAATAAATCATACTGGTTGAAACAGCCCCCCAATTGGTGTGTTATTTATTATTGGCCTGATGCAGGAGCCACGATTGGGAGGGGGGGGCTCATATTTGATGAGGCTCATGCAGGGAGGCCACGTCTGCATGCGGGACCCAGACAGAGATACCATAGCGCCACCTGCTGCCTGCAGAAGGAACGAGCGGCTTTCTGGTGTTTTTCTTTGCGTCCTCTCAGTCTCGTCTCTGATTCATTGCTCTGCAGCTGCGAGTCTTTTGTTGCAGCCACACAGTGAAAACAGCGAGTAACAACAAATGTGTGTGTGTGTGTGTGTGTGTGTGTGTGTGTGTGTGTGTGTGTGTGTGTGTGTGTGTGTGTGATTTACTGTCCGTACATCAGTCACCTGACTGCCCATTCATACATTTATTGCTGCTGTTTTAATGTTTTTTTTATGTAAAAAGGGACAGAATGAGTCAAGACAAAATAGGGACATTAAGATGCTGACCACGTAATAAATGCAAAATCTCCTGTTTGAATCTGGCCACCTTTTTTTTTATAGAAGTCGATCATTCTCTTTATTGTTAGATGAAGGCAAAAGTATGCACAAGCAGACAGGTTTGGAGCGAATCCCATGAGAAAAATCTTTTCTTTTATCAAAAAAAAAAAAAAAGCTTGGCTTGTGTCTCAATCTGGTTTAATCCAACTGTGAATTATTTGACAAATGTTATATAGTTTGAGAAATAAAAAAAATAATTCGGTAAAATACAGGGTTGACTCCAAAAAACTAAGATGTGTTTATGTGAATTGGATTTTTGCATTTTTTTTTATTTTTATCTTTTATACAACTGACAAAAGCACAAATAAAAGAAGAACAAATATTTAAAATAAATGATGTGCAAAATTGTAAATCCCACCAGAAATATTTGGTAATGCTTTTCTCTATTGTGCATCCAATGAGGTGAAGAACTGAATGAAATGTGCATATTAATATGAGATCCTCATTCTAATATGTATGGTTGTGTGCAGTCGGTGTCTCCTCCTCGCTGACAGACAGATGAAGCTCCATCAGTGGACCGGCTGCTCTGCTGCAGGTACAGAGTGACCTCCGCAGGCCGCAGACCAAACTGCAGCCAATTCTGACAAACACCCAAAGAATCATGGACTGACTTCCTGCGAGCAAGCTCAAGCTCCTCTGCATGAAGCTTTTTATCTTAGTGAATGCAGGCAACTCAATCTCAGACTTAACCTCCTTAACTATCTCTAATGGGCACCGATGGAGTGGCGCCGAATGGGAAGTTACTTCCCTTTAATTTGAAGAGAATCCATCAGTTTCATTTTAATTACCAGCTAGATTTACGCAGCGATTAATGTCTGCGAGTTTGATGCATTTCAGCAAAGAGGCCGCTCGCTCAGAAAGTTCCATTCTCATAAGTGATATCCAAAGTAATTTGCTCTTCAGCAGATTCAGTAAATGAATAAAAGACAAATCACTGCAGTAGTTTCTAGTTAATCTCCCTGTATCGTTTGACTAAATGGCTCCAGAATGAAAACACTCTTTCTTCTGTTTTACAGCACAGCACACGGTGATCCTGGTGAAAACATTGACAAAGTGATTCTCAGTAAGACTTTAGGTTAGAACTTTGTTCAATTTGATACCCCCCAAAAAATAGAACACAAAAAACATACTGTAATTAAAGCTAAAAGTTATTTTCTGTAATCATTTTGCAGTATTATACTGGCAGCTAGTTATTTATGGTATCTGAGAAATACAGTCAGTTATTGTGATAGAAATGTAACAGTAATTTGTCAGTGATTAATTGTAAATTACCATAAAAAAATCAATGATTGACTGTTTTGGAATCATGGGAGCAAGCGATATGTATTGAGTTTGTACATCCGTTCACAGTATACGAATAGTACAGAATGTCCCTGTAACTTTACATCAAAGTGTCTCAGTCAAACGTAGGATAAGCGCCAGAGGAAGAAAGCTGTCCATTTATTGTAATTTTAATTAAATTTAAAGTTAAATCCCACAAAGTTCAGAGACAAAACAATACCAAATGAGACAAAACAATTCTGAAAAGACAGAGAAAACGTCATTTAGAGTCTGAATAGGGCAAATATAGTTTTTTGTGACCTGCTCACTACATGTTTCATGCGTCTCTCGTGCAGGATCGTGTGACCCCGCCCACAACCTGAATCAAGGTTGTTTTAGAAGGGTCGACAGGTCGATGAATACAAGTAACAATCACATAAAAGAAGAAGCTTTTTTTGGAGGGTTGAAAAAATACACAATTCCATAATTTCTTTAATCTAAATCTTCTTTGTAAAAGTGAAGAAAAGCAATCTGCGTCCCATGTAAATCTGCAGAAAGAGGATGACTGCATCAGCGCATATGCAGGTCTAATCTACAGTCAGTTGTATATTAAAGGGCTTATTTTGTATTGTTCCCAAAACACAAACTACCCTGGATGCATACTCTTTGTGTCAGAAAGCTTTTGTCTGTGTGATGAGGACGGGCTTATGATTTCTGATCCATTAAGGATTAGAAGAAAGTTTTGTCCAGCTGCAAAAAAAAAGTGCAACACGTTGCAGCAGTTGTTTCCTGTTCGGAGGAATTAATCTCATTCAGCAGCTAAATGTCCTAAAACAGCCACCCTGTCCTCCTCCCTAATCCTAAAACTGTTGTAAAAAATTGTTTTTGCTTTGTCTTTGGAATCCCGGCAGGAATTACAAGATCGGAAACCAGATGTATCTTCGAAAGACTTTAAAAAAAAAAAAGTAAAAGGAAGCTCAGAGATTAAGACTAATGCCTTTCAATATTGTTATACAGATGAATCCCCCCCTCCAACACACACACACACAAAAAGAAGAAGAAGCAACATTTCATTCCCAGAAAGAGCTCAGAGGCCCAGATGCTACGTGGATGGATTCAGACATTAGCGCTGGAACATTTGTTAATGCAACATTTCAGTTTTACTTGAGTTACTGCTCTACATATGGCCTCCGAGCAGAACAAATCATTTGTTTTTTGTACAATATTCTTGCCTCACAGCAGCTATATTGCATTATTTATGTAGATCATTTATGTGGACAATAGATATTAATAAAGATATTCAGAAACAATACAAATCAAATACTATTTAATATGAGTTTTTTGTTCATGTTGTTTTTGGATGTAACTGAAGTTTGAAATCTAATTGGTGGATACATTCAAGTTTATTTGACAGGCCTCTTCTTCTTCAGACGGGGAAGGAACATTTTGTTGGATTGCTCGGACACGATTCAGCAAACATGCGACAACTGAGCTGTTTGTGTCATCTGAAGCGCCGGAGAGACAGCATGCGGCTGTTTTTAACCAGAAAAATGTGTGTTTCTACAAGGAGAGCCTCTAAAGTTTGAACCACAGACTGTGTATAAGAAGTGGGCGGAGTCATGGAGATGGAGTCACCCATTAGTTTTTAGATATGTTGAAGCCTCGAGTTTGGCAACTTCCCCATCGCCAACTTGGTTTGTTTGTTTTTTTGCAGCTAATGAAGAAAAGTTCCCATATTAGGACTGAGGAGGGGTGACGTAGAGACGCCGTATACGGCTCTGGTAGAGGCCTGTCAATCATCAGGTAGCCCCGCCTCTAACCAGAGGAGTCGAGAGAGAGAGAATGCAAGATGTATGACACTTTTGCTCGGGAGAACCGCTGGTTGTTACGTTTCCTGAAGGCCACAGTGAAGATACCATGTTTGTTTTTAAAACGGTACCACAGCCCTGGAAAGAGGAGTGTTCAGTTCAACGCCACCAATTCCTACACACTGTCCCTTTAAGGAAGGCGTTCCTCAGTCGATCAAAACTAGACTCCATTTTAGTCTGAATATATTTTTTTTACACATCTTTTCAACAGCATATAATCATTATATTTCAATGTAAACCTGCAAGTAGATAAACTAATATTTTCTCTTTTTAATAGTGCTTAGTTAAGATTAACCCGTCAGATGTTACATTTAGTCTTCGCAATTCTGAAGCGAGAATTTACTCGTATTGTGTTCCTCGGTTGGTTCTTTTTAGGAACATGTGAACAAAGTATTTCCCCCCATCGCTCTGTGACAAGAGCAAAGAGCTGTCCCCGACACTTTGTGTCAAGGCCTTGAGCGCTCAGCCAGAGACGTCCAGACATCCTCCATGTGAGGAGCAAGAGGACGCGAGAGGACGAGAAACTCTGTGTGACACGGAGGAGAGGAGGAGGAGGAGGATGGAGAAAAAGGCGAGGCCTCATCAGACGGCTGCCGAGCTGCATCCAAGTGTCAGGGTCCCCAAAATAGTGGCATGCCGACGACCAGACTGAAGACACCAAACAAACAACAGCTCTCAGTTCAAGTAAACATCGGCTAACGCGCGAGACGCGACGAACTGTGAAGCCTCCCTCTGTCTTCCGGTCGTGTTAATCAGAACCGCGGAGAAAGCAATCGGAGGGGACACCCGTCCCATTAGAGGAGGCTGCAGCCGCCTCCACCCCACCCCCACCCTCCTTCCGACCGGGGTCCTCGCAAACACTTTGCCCTCTCGAAAAGCAACGTTGACAAGCTCCCTCTGTGCGGTGCTGCGCGGACACAGAGGACACAGTCTCGTCTCCAGCAGATGTCTCGTGGCGCCGACTATAAATAAAGCCAATGAGACCAGCCGGCCGCTGACGAGCACAAGCCGCCGCGAGGCCGTGTTAGCTTTGCAAAGGGCCTGTCTAGTCTTGGCACGGTGGGGCGGGCTAACATTTGGCGGGGGCCGTCGTGGAAAGCCTGAGCTTTGTGTTTAGGGTTTGAGAGGAAAATAAAGATCTGAGTCCCCCCCCCCCCCTTTGGATTGGAGGGGTTTTTTGTCACGTTGAGGCAGGTGGGAGAGGAAATGGAAATGGAAATGATTCTCCTCTGTGCTGTGTAACCTGTACTCGATTTAGCAAGCCTTTAACGCCACAACATCTAATGCATTTACCGTTTAGTGTGCTATAAAATGAATGCAACAGTCATCGATGACCCTGACAATCCCATAGGACGTTGGCGGCCCGGGGGTCTGTCTGCCTCTATTTAAAAACCGCTCCAACGGCGCTTTGTTTGGAGAGGAGAGACTTTCACTTGCCAAGACAGTTTAGGCGCCTTTAATTAAGACGTAATATAGTGCCGCTTTTACTACACATTTCACCGTAGGACGCGCCCCGCAGTTGGCTGCTTCATCAAGGAAAATATCGGCCGTAACATGGAACACTTGCGGCGTCTCTGCAAAAGTGTTCGAAACCACTCAGAGTACAAGTAGGAGCGCTTTAATTTCATGTTCCATTAGACGCCGTCTAACCGCACAATTACGTCGAGGCACATTCCTCTGCGTTAAGTCTGACAGAAAAATGGAGAACAGAAATCAAAGACAAAGATTGAGACGGGAGCGAGGGGGGGATAAAAAAGGAGCCGACGACAGATTGTCACAGTGAATCAGTGAGGAGGAGACGGAGGGGAGGAGAGGGTGGAGGGGGGTCCTCATAAAAAAAAAAAAAAACTCCATCATGAGAGTCCACAATGCATGTGAGAGGTTTGTCCTCTTTCCTGGCTGGACCACAGTCTGGTTTGATTGGCTGTGATATCCGGAGGGAAAATTCTTTTGAACTCTTTCTGACCTTTTTAAAAACCAATAAGCAAGAGGTGGCACTAAAAAACAAAAATGTCTAAATAGCAACATGTCAAAGGGCTGTAAGCTGCACTTCTTCTGATTGTTGCTAGATGCTGCCTCCAAGAGAACCTTTGATCACTCTTTCCATCTCCACGACAGGTGGAAAACTGGTTCTTTAAAGTGAAGCCAGTGCAGAGGTGTCTTAAACTTACATTCTCTCTCCTGACCACCAGGGGGCGACTCCTCCGGTTGTATAGAAGTCTATGCTTCATGTGTTAAAGCTGCATTCTCTCTCCTGACCACCAGAGGGCGACTCCTCTGGTTGTAAAGAAGTCTATGCTTCATGTGTTAAAGCTGCATTCCCTCTCCTGACCACCAGGGGGTGACTCTACAATCTCTAGTTTTAAGTCTTCTTCAATACAGCATGATGTTTATTTATTAAATTATAGTAATTTATAGTCAAACAGACCATAAAGCAGGGAATGCTTTAGGGCGAAGCTACACTGTGATTGACAGGTCGCTGCTGCTACCAGAGCCGTACACAGCTACGTCACTACTCATCAGTCCAAATATGGTCACTTCCATTCACTCCTTTAAATGGCCGCCTAGGCCATGACCACAGACATATTTTTGACTATTTCTGCCTGTTTTTATTTTACTTACATCCCTATTGAACAGAACATCAGAGTATTTTGCCATTTAGTTCATGCAGTGTATTGGAGTATTTTCTTTATTAATTTTAATGAAATATAACAGCAGCCGCTATATAAATAGTTTTTTTAGTAGTGTTGTTATTTTAAATAATTAATTATTTTCTATTATACCTAGGAGTTTCTGACCGGAAAACACAGATTTTATTGTAATGTAACCGGTTGAAAACTACACATTTTGTTGAAAGTAACCAAGTTGTAAAATGGGTGTTTTTCTAAGTGATTACACATTTGGGCAGAAGTAAGTAGAAGGAAATCACATATTTTGTACATTTCGCTCTCTGTGTAGCTCATTTGTATCTGACACTGCTAACTGTTAGCCTACAAAATCAATTAATAACTGAGCATCGACTGCAGCAGCAGGAGATTCTTGTTGTTTTCCCCTGCATGCACAAGTTACTATCTTAACTTGGCAGCTGACATTTTGCCGGAGTGGATGTGCTGAGAGGTGTATTAGAAGTGATAATGAAGAACACACTTCCAGTTGAGAATGAGGCAATTAAAGCGTGGTGTAAACAGTGGAGGGAGGACTGGGTGTTATTTCCCTCCTGAGGGAATCCTCCAGCATCTCTCACACCTGAGAGAGAGAGAAAGAGAGAGAGAGAGAGAGAGAGAGAGAGAGAGAGAGAGAGAGAGAGAGAGAGAGAGAGAGAGAGAGAGAGAGAGAGAGAGAGAGAAAGAGAGCGCTCTGATGAGGATTCTGGATGACAGTCAGCGACATGAGGATGTAACACTGTGGTTCGGTGCAGCAGGGTGACAGCGAGGAGACTGGGAGCTGCACTCAGCGCCTACATTTTAAGAGCAACTTAGAGGTTGAAATTATCACAGAATTTATACACAAGGCTTTTGCTTGAAAAATCATAGTTTTGTACCCTGTTATGCCCTATAAAAGGGCCTCCTAATAGGGGACCCTTTTATATTACGTCACCAGGTACAGATCAAGAAAAATATGGTTTAACACCCCCACCCACCTCTCCCTGCCCAAGCCAAAAAAACAAACATGTTTTTACAAACATCAAATTAAACATAGAAATCAGGGCTACAATAATATATATAATTCACAAGTATAACCTCTAAACACAACTCAAACAATACTTAGGATTAGGGTGAGGGCTTAAAGGGCTACTGCAGGATTGTATGTCTTACGAGCACAGACTGTGTATAAGAACTGGACGTAGTCATGTTGACATCACCCGATGGTTTGTGGACTGATGCTTTGAAGCCTTCAGTTTGGTGATTTTGCCGTCAACATCTCGAGATACGGTCGTCGACATGTTTTTTTTGCAAACAATAAAAAACCATAAAAATTACCATATTTGGAATGTGGAGGAGTGACGTCGAGATGCTGGATGTGTCTCTGAAAGCTTTAGTGATGTGTGTCAATATATATCTATTCGTATATATATATATAAATAAATATATATATATATATATATATATATATATATATATATATATATATATATATATATATATATTTGTATTTCTTATTCTTTATAGTCGTTTAGTCAGAATATTTATGTATATAATATATATATATATATATATATATATATATATATATATATATATATATATATATATATATATATATATATATTGTATTTCTTATTCTTTATAGTCTTTTAGTCAGGCGGTCCTGACACGGCACAGTGGAGAGGGGTCCTTTGTTGATGACGTCGCTGGTGATTTGGAAGATGTTGTAGCCGAAAGTTGACTGACACTGTATTTTAAATTAATGTTAACATATTTACACTAATGCGGAGTACGTACTATAAACCTCAAAATGGAACAAATTGCACTTCAACAAAACTGAAAGGTTAGTTCTTTGTTAATTTATAATTATTGGCTAAAAAAGTAAAGCGACATATTAGCTTGTTAGCTTGAGCTACAATTAGCCGCTAGATGCCGAAGTGCTTTTAAAATTATGCTATTTTTAATGTTGACTTGTTTAACGACAGTGATTTTACCTACTACGGTTTGACTTGCAGTGTCTCTGGTTAAACGGAGTTCTTTGGTCATATTCGGCTAGTAATGGTTTACAAGAAGAGTCTGGTATGTCAACAAAATCCCAACTGTTTCAATCGGGGATAGGACGCACTCTACGTGAGGAAGCGGTTTAGTGTAATCGTTAAATGTGCTAATACGCAACGGGGTATCGGATGCTAATTGGATTCATATCCGAAACATGGGGCTTCCTTAAACAACTCTTGAGCCATTTTCTGTTCTGGTGGTTGTGAACGTTTGCGGAGGATTTTATATAAGATAATTTGCATGTCAAGTCTTTTTAAAGCATCCGATTAGTGTGAGTTAAGCTTTCCACAGATAATATGTCGAGACTTGAAGACTTGACTGAAAATGCAGTTCAAATAAGTGTGTCACAATCCAAAAATACTTTTAATAAATCAATCGTTCTATATTGTATAATAATACTTATCATGTAAGCTGCAGCCTTGATTGAATCTTATCTGACTTTTTATCCTCAGCTTCATTTGAGACTCAAGGCTCCCACGGCACAGCCATGCCCCAGAAACCCCAGAAGAGCGCCCAGACGGCCCACTACATCGAGCTGGGAGGTTATCAGTACTGGCCCGTGCTGGTGCCCCGCGGCATCCGACTGTACACCTACGAACAGATCCCAGTGTTCCTGAGGGAGAACCCCTACATCACGGACGGATACAGAGCCTACCTGCCCTCCAGACTGTGCATCAAAAGGTGAGAAGTAATGTTGTGATCCTTTTTTATTTGTTTTACACTAAAACTGCAAAAACTAAACGTTGTATCATCATACATTTCAACAACAGAACAGGTGGTTGATATCTTTATTTGAATGAGGGACGACTAGCGTTTTCTTTTTTTCCGTAGCCACAAAGGCTGGTGGGTTCCTCTATAGCAGGGGTGCCCACACTTTTTTGGCTCGCGAGCAACTTTTAAATTGACCAAGTGAAAAAGATCTTCCTACATTAACAATGGTGTGTGTGTGTGTGTGTGTGTGTGTGTGTGTGTATATATATATATATATATATATAATGACAGTATTTGTTCCTCTGAGTGACCGTTTTGTAATGTTCCTCCGCTCAGCATCTTTATTCTGTCCAATGAGACGGTAAACATCTGGAGCCACCTGTTGGGCTTCCTGCTCTTCTTCTTCATCGGCGTGTACAACATGGCCTCGGTGCTCCCAGCCATCGGCGCCTCCAAAGAGGACTACGTCATCTACTCTATCGGACTCTTCTGCTTCCAGGTACAGGACCAAGTTCTCCAGTTCACAGTCGGCACAGTCAGCTATTCTCAAATGTCCATCATCTTGGCAGGTCAAATATGTGCACTTAACAATAAATGAATACTTTTTTTTTAATTGATCATATCTTTATAAATAAACACCTCACTTTACAGATTGTTTTATTCCGATTTTTCATTCATATTTGGTCACCTTTTTTTTTTTTTTGACTAAATACAAGAATTACAATAAACAAGTCCGTTTTGCCAAGTTCCACCTTGTTTCAATGTACGTTTCTCCTTCCGTTGAGCAATGTGGTGATTTTTCAAATTCGCCAAATATCCTGGGAACTGATCATGTGACAGTTTGCATGGTGTTACCTTAATCTGAGTGCTTACAGAAGGACTTCAGACCTCATCCAAAATATTGTCCGTTCTTCTCAACAAATAAAAAAAACATAATCAGTCCAGCAGTTGGCTAGACCAAGCTCGACAACCAGAGTCTTCAAGTCCAATTAGAAAAAAAGGCAGAATCATGAGATGAAAAAATGTTGAAACCATAATATTTTCCTACTTGTTATCTCGCGTTTTGCACCTCGCATCCTTTGCCGACTCTCCCCTCTCTGTTCGCTGTCTTTAGTTGTGCATGCTGTGCTCGGTGGGTTATCACCTGTTCTGCTGCCACCGCTCGGAAAAGACCAGCCGCCGCTGGATGGCGCTGGACTATGCCGGGGTTTCCATCGGCATCCTGGGCTGTTACGTCCCCGGAGTCTTCTACACCTTCTACTGCAATAATGTGAGTTCACCTTCAGTTCACAAAAACTGCAATTTAGAGAATCTATTCTGAAAATACCCTCCAGGGCATCATACCAGATAAGAAAGGGCAGATGTGAAATTGTTACAGCAGCAGGAATACAAGATTAGGGTTTAATAGATGAAGCATCTAGGCTTTAAATTCATTAGCGAGGTCACATTAGCAACGGATCAGCCGCTTGCTTTGTCATCTGAATCTCTTTTCTCACTCTTCCGTTTGAGAAGTTTAATGTTAACGTCTTATTCTCTTCTCTACTTTTTCACATCCTGTTTCCAGATATTTCTCCTGAATTTCACTACTATTGTCTTTTAAATAACTCTTCCAGCCCTTCAGGAAATACAAAACAAAAATTGTATATACTTTTTTGGTACCAATTTTAACAACAATACTGTTTTTGAAACTTTTCCTTTTACACAACCTTTTTGTAATTTCTTTTTTTTAAAAAGCTGAGATTCTGTCTAAATTGCTCCCAGTATCCTGATCGTTGGCCTGATAAGTAAATACGATTCATAAGTAAAGGCGGCTGTAGCTCATGGGGAGAGTCGTGTCGTCCTGACACCACAAGGTTCAATCCTTGGTCTCCCCATAGTTCACACTAAGTGTCCTTGAGCAAGACACTGAACCCCCAGTGAAGTACACTGCCCCTTAATTACTAAGGATGCTGTGAGTACAAACTATGTTATTATGATCATGTTCGGGGGAGGAGATTTAGGGAGTTTTGGAAAAGAGTTTAAGATGACCCTTAAGATGACTTGATTTTCAAGTAGCTTGCGAGCTCAGCAGGGAGATGATCTTGACGTTCTTGATCCTTTGTACACTGGAGCCAGACGAAGAATTATCTAGTTCCTGGAACCTTCGGATGCATTTCGTGAGAAGGACAAAACCGCTACTGCTTGCACATACACAGAAAACTGTAATTTAAACTTCTAACCGCCACGAGACACCGTAATTGAATCAAGCCAAAGTGGCGCTTGCAGCCTGGCTCTGCCGATTTGACTCATTTATCCTGGTGAAGAAGCAACGCGACACCTTTTTGCTGCGCTCCCCACCACCACCACCGATGATGACAGCCGCCCACCACCATGTTATTTTATTTCCTCTCCTGGTTTTGCTTTCTCTTATTTATTTATTTTTTCTTTTAACTCCTGAAGTATTTGGCGCTGCTCCTTGCTGTCCACCCCTCCCACCCCCACGCATATTGGAAGCGCTGCGTTATTTTGCCCCCAGAACGCAGCTGAAATCTGCTGCAGCCCAAACCAGATGGCTGCGATCACGGAGCGCTCCGTCACTCTGTTCCCCACCATATGACGTTCGCAAGTCTGGGAGCCCCCCCGCCCCCGTTCCTGCCAAGACTGGGGCTCCACTCCTGCAACAAGCTACCAGGGGGAAAAAAAACATATATGTATATTTAGTCAGACTCTTGAGTGTTTTAGAAATGCAGATTTCAAGACGAGAACACAGTGTCTGTTAGGAGACGAGCTTTAGAAGACATTTTTGGGCTGGAGCCGGGAGGGGAGGGAGGGTGGGCGGGGCTCGTTTCTGGTGCAAATTTATTCACTGTGAATTTTAGCAGAACTCGTCACATGAGGACGTGTGACTGGACGGAGGCCGACATCCACACACGGACAGGCATGTGTGGATGGCCGTCCAGACTGCACACAGTGTCTTAAAGAATCATCATCTTTTTTTTAGCACATACATAAATCTTCACTTCCTTCTCGCTGTTTTATAGTTTTGTAATAACGCACACATGAAATGGTCAGACAACCTGATGACAAAAAAAAGGTTTGGATCACAGAAAGCCATTAATAGCTCCAACAAACAATTGTTTTTCGTTTCAAGAGCCCAAGGTGACATATTTAAACTTCAAATAAAAAGTGCTGAAGTGATGTTGCCGCTGTTGGTTTCGACGCTTAACAAAAGAACTCAACATCCAATGCAAAAGAACAAAAAAATTCCAGTTGGTTAGAGGACCTTGAAAAGTCTCCCCCGCCCCACAAATGAACTCCTTGTGAATGGTGTGAATCCCAGAGCTTTAAAATTGTGTCCAATGCATCTAAAGAAACTCTTCTTTCATGTAATAGTTTGTGCAGCAGCGTCTACTGTCCAGCGTGTGGCGCTGGACGCCTTAAAAACATTGCGGTGGAACTTTTTTATGTTCTTCTGCTCCGTGTCTCTAAGGTCACCGTGACCTTCTAGTTCTGTGGGTTTACTTTCTTCCTCACGAGTCGGCTTCAGGTGGCCTTTTCAAAATCCTGCAGCTTCCTGACCGTGTGAATGAAATGTCATGTGAGAAGCATACGTGAGTTTTGACCTTTTGACCTGTTCCCGCAGTACTGGCGGCAGGTGTACCTGGTGACGGTCCTGGCCATGATCCTGGCCGTCTTCTTCGCTCAGATTCACCCTCATTACCTCAGCAAGCAGTGGAAGCAGCTGCGCTCGCTCACCTTCTGCCTGGTGACCGGGTACGGCCTCATCCCCACCTTCCACTGGATCTGCATCACCGGCGGCTTCTCCTCGGAGCTCGTGCAGGTGAGCGCGCTCGGGAGTCGCCCGACAAACCCGGAGCATTCGTTAATTTACGGAGGTTTTCGTTTCTTCACCACGGACCAGTTTCGTGTAAGACGATATATATTTACGGAACGGCTTTCAAGGTGCGACCCAAAAATATGACTTTATAAAATTATACGGCCGGCATGAAGATCAATATAAACTATAAAGTGCATAAAGATACAACTCCCCACTACGGAGGATCAGTGTGAGCCCTGAGCTTGTTTCTCTGCTACAAGCCGGTCCCATCTCGGGGAGACGACGACCCCTGCGTGTTCGTTACGTCTCGTCCACTAACTTCTAACCCGCTTCACAAAGACAGGATGTTGAAGTGGAGGCAGGCTTTCAGTGATCTCACTCAGTGATCTCACTCACTCAGTTTCAATTTTGGGGTCACGTCTCACGTGACCTCTTGAAATGTGTCGTGAGGTTCAGACACAGACGGATGTATCCGGTCATTTTTCAAAAATAAAACATCTTTCCGACCTTGACCAATCAACATTTTTTCGATTCATTCATTCTGTGCGGGTACGAACGACCGATACTAAACCCGGTGGTTGGCTACAGCTGATTTTATTTATTTATTTATTTTTTTAAATGTCTTTTTGGAGATTCAAAAGTCTGTTTCTCTTTTGACACCAGTGAAGGTATTTGTTCTTTGAAATTCAACTGCCTATAAGATAAACAACTCCTGCCAATATTTAATCTAACTATAACTAAGAAGGATATTTACAAACTGATAATTATTCAGGATTCTTTTTTTTTTTTAAATGTAGTTGCTGTTTGGTTTTGTCCACAAATTGCTTAAATATTTTATTTTTTGCTTCCTTCAGGCTTTTGTTCCTCGGATTCTGGGGATGTACTTCATTGCTATATTAGCTCTTATTTTCTACGTTTCAAAAGTTCCTGAACGCTACTTCCCAGGTAAGAAGACTTTTTGTTTTCCGCTGGTGCGCACATGCGTGTGAAAGAACCTTTTACAAACAGTTTAGGCGGTACGGTGTGTCAGTATGTTTAATATTTCCTCCTCCATGTCGTGGCTGCAGGCCAGCTGAACTACCTGGGCTCCAGCCACCAGGTGTGGCACCTGCTGCTGGTGCTGATGTTCTACTGGTGGCACCAGTCGTCGTGCTTCATCATGGCGTACAGACACAGCCAGCCTTGTCCTGATGCCCCCCAGCACGCCTAGGGCGGATCCCGACTCCCTGTAAGCAGAACTGTGCATAAAACCAGCTGTATTGTTACCTTTTTCATTTTGGACGTGCAATTTGTTTTTAGGATGTTTTTATGGCAAAATATACATTGACTTTTTAGTTGTTTTGACAGTACTATAAAACTGACAATTTGATGGCATTTTTGGACTTTTTCTATGACATTAGTATTGGAAGTTTTTTTTACTGACTTTTTAAAATATTTTTCAACTATGTACGATCACATCTTTTTCAAACACATTTCTAAGGCTGCAACAACGAATTGATAAAAATCGATTTTTCAAATAGTTGGCAACTAGGAAGAGGACCCGGGGAACACCCAGAACCCGCTGGAGGGATTATATCTCCCGGGTGGCCTGGGAACGCCTCAGGGTCCCCCAGAATGAGATGGAAAATGTTGCGGGTGAGAGGGAAGCCTGGGTCGGTCTGCTGGGCGTGCTGCCACCGCGACCCGACCCCGGATAAGCGGCGGAAAATGGATGGATGGAAATAGTTGACAACAAATGTCATTATCGGAGATGTTTGAGGAAAGCAAACGGCTATCGAGACCGCCGATCATAACGTGGAGCGCGAGGTCTTTGGCAAAGCTCGGCGCGATTGTAAAGACTGAGAGGATCTTCAGTGATCTTCAGCCTTCAGCCTCTTGTGTTTCACGGAGACATGGCTGCGTGCGGATTTACCGGACCAGCGTGCCGGCTTCAGGACTGTACTGGTGGGCAGAGGCGTTGAGGGTCATTTATACTCAGGTTTTACGCAAAAACGCAAGACCTGCAAGAGCCCCTTGTGTAGTCTCATCAGCCCTCTTGTGTGCGTTGCCCAAAATTTCTGACTATCCAAAAAAGCTACGCGAGCCGTTCGCAACACGCAAGACTGTGATTGGTCTGCTAACCGCATCCTTTCTGAGTCTCACATTATTTCCGGTTTCATAGCATATTATCGCTATTTTTAAAAGCCAAAGCAGAAACATGAACAACGGATCCCGTTAAAGAACGTTTGTTCTACGTAGTAGTTGCAAGACTTTATATCACCCTTTAGACAGAGACGTTGCGCAAAAACGTGCGAGTGAGTGTTTCTGTAGCCCGACCATTGAACTATTAGCCGTGAGGATGCTTTTGTATTTTTTGCCGAGGGAGTTCACGTTCGCCATTGTTGTCGCCACCCCCACCAGGACTGTGAGGCGGTGCTCTCAGGAGGCTAATTCAATTCAGTTTATTTTATATAGCCCAAAATCACAAATACAAAATTGACCTCTGAGGGCTTTGACGCCCTGCAGGACTTCTTTGCGTCAACAGGGATGTGCTGTGTGGACCACATGGGGAGGACATCACTAGCATGACGGACTGCATCACAAAATACATCAATGCTTTTAAAAAAAAATTAATTGAATAATTGTTAGTTGCAGCCGTACACATTTCTTCATAATTGTATATCTTTTTTTCCCCCTGAGATACTGCGACCTTTTTTAGAATAAGACGAAGATCTAATCTGCCCAGACCGCTGAGACTCCTGATTCTAATCATTTTGATTATTTGCTTGTCTTTTTCTCTGTTCGTCTTCCTCGTGTGTCAGACGTAAACGTCCTCACCTGTGAGTGTCTTCAGTCCAGTGACCTGTGGAGGAAACCAGCAGCGGGCTGCAAGCCAGGAGTCAAACCGGTGACGCGTCTCCAGAGCATGGTGTGTGTGTTTTAAACCAGCTCATCACCGACAAACAACTGAAACTCTGCAGTAAAACTACACCATCTTCAGAATTTGCACTGCGTTTAAATTTACACAAAAAAAAACAATCATCAGGTTAATTTACGACATGAAGCATCTTTTTAATGAAAGAGAATGTTCTTCCAGTGCCTGTGGCTTAAGCACTTGTTAAATTATGTTATGCTTCTTTTTTTTGTTGAGAATTACCAATATTTAAAATAATCCCTTTTTTTTTTTACATAAAAATGGCCTTTTTTAATGTCACCGCTGGATGCAAGTACTTTTTTTTTTTTTTACAGTGTTGAAATTTTGATGAAAATCACTTCCAAACTATAACTATATAAGTTGTCGGTGTTGGACCTCTGAGGTATTTATGTCTTCATGAAAACAAGCAACAAAACTAACTAAATTTATGTTTAGACAGAAATAAACCAAAGAGCAGTTCAATGTTCATCAGTTTATATCACAAGTTACTTCAGCGTTGTTTGTTTTTTACTGCAGAGAGAATCAACAGATGCTACATGTACTAGTACATACAAACACTACATGCAGATACCATAAAGTATCACAAGCTGCAGGTGCGCGAGTCCCACCTGGATTTAGTGTTTAATGCCGCTCTGCCTCTGTGTTAAACCACGTGCAGATCTACTACTGCAATGTTTTCTTTGACAATTGTTTTGAGTCCAGTTTATTAAACTGTGCAGATTTAACTATCTTAAAGTTGAGGCTTATTATAAAAATGGGTGTTCGGGAACAGCTTTTAGACATTTTAAACTAAGATTGACGTCTCCACTATGATTTATGTTCAAAATGCAGAATATAAGATGCATATATGCGACTGAGAAGGTAGAACATTTTCAGAAGTCGTACATGTATCCTTTTGAAAAGCATTTGTCTGAGTTCTCAATAAATGATTTAGACAGTTTAGGAGCAATTTTTCTAAATAATTGTTAAAATAGTTGCAACTGTTTCTGGTGAACTGTGTTTTCGGGCAGCTTTTCAGACGCAGTATACGTCAGTATTTTGTCTCCGGCTCATTTTAGGGTGATGTGCAATGTTCAAGTCAACTGCTTTTTATTTTTTGTCTTTGAATGACTTTATTTCAAAATGCAACACCATCACGGTGGACAAACTGAAATGTTTAAATTCCCTCTAATGTTAAAGCGTCCGCTCATCTTTATTTAATTCAAATCTGTGTCCAGTTAAAAGTTGATCTACTCATTTTGGAATGAAAGTCATTTTATTTGTTTATTGTATTTAAAGTTTTAAGATATAGACAAATGTTTTTTGGTGTCATGATCTCATTGTTGTGGTTGTTTAAATTATTGTGAACTTGCTCTGTGTCTCAAGAAGTTTTGTAGCAGCTCGAAATTTTGTATCTTAACTTTTTCATACCTGAGAAATCAGTGCTGAATTTGACTCTAAATAAAGAATATTAACCATGTTCCATTTTAAAAGTATGAAACTGCTTTGTTCCACCTCAAGCTGCACGGAGATGACACTTTTGTTTTCCTCTTTTTTTATTGCATCAAACAGCAGTAAAGCATTATGATAAATACATTATCAGATTTATCTCTTGTGAAAAAACTAAAAAAAAAAGATAAAGTAGTTGTATCAAATGTCGGAAACGCAGCGACCTGCAGGTTTAATTCAAACAGTTGTGAAGGTAAAAGCAGCGCTTAAGGCCGTCGACGTGGAGAGAAAATGCACAACTAAGAACTGAAGGAATTCAGCGCCCAAAAAGTGTTTCCTGAATGCAAATTACCTGACTACGCTTCAGATTACTCAGCTGCTCTTGGGTTTTAGTTCCCGTCATGAATTCATCCTGCAGCGTTAAAAATAATGTGTGATATTCTGTAAAATTAACAAATTACACGGAAAGACCTAAACAAAGTGTAATCGAGGCTTGAACTCTTGTTTTTTCTTTCTAGTTCATGTGGACCAAATGTGGATGAAATAGTCCCAAAAAAAGCATTAGTTTGTCCACATTGAGTAATAATAGAAAAGAACAACCTATTTTAAGGGAAGATATTTCTAAATATATGCACATATGTATATAATATTTTACCCATAATGTTATATATTATCTTGTAAAACCCCCTGCAAGACAACAAATGTTACACTAATTAGTGAGCTTCATGGTGCAGTGTGCATATTTTGGTACATTTGGGGCGGTACATTAGCTTTCTTAATGCTAAGCTCAGCTTCTGCTCCTAAATTTAAACCTGAACCCATTAACTTTTTTCAGTAAGTACAATAAAATTTGATCCCTTCTCGTGTTCAAAGTGTAACGCAAATCACAGCCACGTTTGTCTGCATAAAACACTATGGTGAAATTATGCATAGAGAAAAGATCTAGTAAGGATAAAAAATAAAATAAAAAAGTGGTTAAGGTCAACTCCCGAACGATTCCGCCGGCATGAAAAGGCCGGCGTGGGCCGACCTTGTCGTGGTTTCCGAGGTACTGTGCAGCAAGGTGGAGCCCAGCTCAGGTAAGGCTTCATGGTGCTTAAAAATCAAACATATTGTTGGATCAGAAGGCAAGAAAAGAGCATTCTGCAGTTTCTCTGATTCGTTCAAACGTCTTTACAAGCGGTAGGATGCAGCATAAAGGCTTTCTCAGCACACAGGGACAGCTGAGAGATATGTGAAACCAATGCCAAGAGGTGATCTCACCGCAAGAACAAGTCACTGCTTGGTGGGAAAAGGTGCAGCTCCGAACGGGTCGAGGTCCAGCGGCTGTGAGGGCGGTGGCGGCGACTGCTGTCGCTCCTCCGGTCCGCTGTGGACGACCATTTCTGTGAACGGCACTGCCCCAAAATCATCCATGCTGTTGTCTCTGACAGCGCCGTGAAGCGAGCCCGACCAGGACTTGCCGTTGGCTGCGCCCAGGTCGCTTTTGCTTTTGGTGAGTCCTTGATACTGGCAATCCGGAGGTTGGAAAGGCTGGGCGCCGAACGGGTCCAAAAGGGCCTCGTCCGCCAGCAGGGAAGCTCCTTGGTCCTTCCCATCCGCCATGGTTATATCGACGCTGATGTTCTCTTTCGAGTCCGAGGTGCTGAGGAACTCGTTGCTGCTCTGCGAGTCTCTCCGGCCGACCTTCTTGTGTCGACGCACTCGCTCCGGCGTGCGGTACGTCGGCTTGCCAGTCTTACGCCCGCCGGTCGGTGTGCCGTGGTGGCGCTTGCCGTTGCCGCCGCCGGCCGCAGCCTCCTGCTTGGTTTTCCTCTGGCGCGACGACAGCCGCTGGAGGCTGCGCTGCTTCAGCCTCTGCTGCTGCGGGCTGGCAGACTCCTCGAAGGACGGCTGGAAGATGTCTTCTGCGCTTCTGGAGGTAGCGGGAGGCGGATCGGCAGGACCCGGCTGGAACGGGGAGAAGCCGAAGACGTCAAAGGCCTCGGGGGAGACGGGCGGCGTTTGGCCCATGGGGACGTCGCTGCCGCTCCTGCCCGACTTGGAGAGGTTCCGGTTGAACGGCGCTTTGGTGAAAACATCAAAGTCATCCGCGACTCGCTGCTCGTGGCTGACTTGCCTGAAAGGCGCTTTGGCGAAGATGTCCGAGCTTACTGAAGGCCCGGCGGGAGAAGGCCCGGCGGGAGAAAGCCCAGCGGGAGAAGGGCCGGCGGGCGCAGTTCCTCCGAGGAAAGGGACGGCACCAAAGACATCCACGGTGTCCAAAGCTGGAGTAGCACTCCCTCCGCCGGGTGACTCCGGAGGGGTGATCAGGGTCATGGCTGAATCCTCCTGAGGACTCATTCTAGCAGTGGGCGGAGCTGCTTTACCGGCTGGGGCTTTCCTCAATAGGTTCTTGACCCTGCTGGGGTCATAGTCCGAGTCAGAGCTGTGCTTGTCCTCGTCGTCCTCTCCCTCTTCCTCAGAGTCCATCAGCAGAGGCCTCTGTCCTATAGTCTCCGGCTCGGTGTCTTCCCCATGCTCGCTGTTCAGCCCTTCTTCCTCCTCCGCCTCTTCGTCCTCGCTGCTCTTTGACGAAGGAGGGTCGGACTCGAAGTCACTGTCGGACTCTTCGCCGGGTCTGCAGTGGCTCTTTCGGCCTGATTTGTGCTCCTTGGACGCAACTGCCAATGCCGGCAGCTTTGGATTCTCTGCAGGGTTTGAGACGAGGGCAAGAACGTTGACGTCCTCATTGGTTGGCTCGGTTTTCATCTCATCGGTACCTGCTGAGACGAGACACAACTGTAAGAGTTGAAAATGCAACTGTCTCCTGAATGTGCATAAGAAACTTTTAAGTTTAAAACAGAAAGAAAATCTTGATGCAAAATGGCAACCTCCTTGGCTAAGACCTTAAACCTGCATTGTCTCTGGCGTCCATCAGGAGGCGACTCCTCTGGTTGTATAGAAGTCTATGCTTCATTGGTTAAAGCTGCACTCACTCTCCTGACCACCGGGGGGCGACTCCTCTGGATGTAGAGAAGTCTATGCTTCATTAGTTAAAGCTGCATTCTCTCTAGTAGTGTATGGTTTAGGGCGGGGCCAACTTATAGACTGGTCGCTACTAAGAGCCGTAAATATGGTCCCTTCCATTCACTGGTCGCAAAAAAAACCAAACAAGATGGCGACGGCCAAAATGCAGAATTCCAATCTTTAAAACATCCATAAACCAATAATATAAGTTTTCATTTCCTAAGAGCGTCTCTTAACCACTTTGACCTCTGCATAAAGTTGCATTACAGAAATCAGGATTACTTGCTACCACGTTTGGAGAAAGTCCACAAATCTCAAGCAGAAGGAGCAGTAAAGGAGAAATCACTGAAGCGCAATATGGCCTAAAAGCTGCTCCTCTGACCCGGTGAGAAAACGAAAAAAAGAAATGAGACGAGCAGCTTTTATAAGATTCACCAAATTACTTTCAGATTTTAAATCTCTCGGTGGAAATAGATTCAAGCTGCCAGTCACGTCCTTTAGAGTTTAAAAACAAACTAAATAAAGCTTTGTCCTGCACCAATCTTCATGCAGTTCTATAAATTCTCACGCATAGTTGGCATTTGCTGGAGGAAAAAAAAAAAGTGTAAATATATTTCCAAGAGATTTGCATAATGACAATTGAAGAGATTAGCCTAATTAGCGAGTGGATGGTCTCCAATTATATTGAAAATGAATTGTGCCATACACAATGAGCCAATTCATTGTTCCCCGTGAGTGGAGGCTCGATACCAGAGAGCAGAGAGGGACCCCCTGCTGAGAACACGAGGATGGAAGCCGCTCCCCGTCTTCAGCCCAAACTGGCAGCATGTGATGACGGACGGGCCAACAGCTTTTGTTGTGGTTCAAAACTAAAGGCAGCGACGAAAGATGATAAAACATTAATGCAGGACGCTCTCTGCATTTGTAAACTCATGCAGGTTTTTTAATCCCGAGAGAAGACGTCAGATTTAGTTTTAGTGGATGTTTCTTCTGGGAGTAAAGAGGCAGGATTACATGGAAGACAGAGACGTGGAGGAAACATGTGGTCTGATGGGAGATGGAGTCTGTTGGAGACGTCCGACAGCCGGCGCTCAGAGGAGCCGCAACAAACTCCCCACTGAGCGCAGATTGAGCGGACGAAGCTGCAGAGAGGCGACGCCGAGCCAAAAAGAACTAAAGAAATACTTTGATTTACAAAAACCTGTTGAACACAACCAACAGATTTTGATGTTTTATTGTTGTTAAAGTTAAAGCGTTTTCTCTCTTTTTCTATCAAAATCACCATAAAGTTGTGCAAAAAAACCCTTTTAATTGAAAAAAAAAGTTACTTTGTGTCTTTAACCTGTTGAAAACTACGGAACCAATATTGTCTCTAGACCTCTTTTTCCCCCAAGTTGTCGTAAGAACTTCAAATTAATTCAAATACTTGTGTTTATTGTATGTATTTGATCAGCAAAGTCTTTGAAAAAACTGTATATCTGCAAAAACCCCATCATATTTTGATCATAACTATGAACATCCAGCAGGATATGACCCAGATTCCCCAAAAACTCCTTGAGTGTTGATCGAGTTTTTCAAACTGTATGTTTCAGGGCCTTAACAGCTCAAATACTAATAAGGCATCTTTGTCTATCAAAACTTTGTCTGAATGGGGCATGCTGGGACTTGAAATGTTCGTCTGTTTCCACACTTGCTGTATGATGCGGTATTAGGAACGTGCGCAGAACAGGAAGCCTTGAGGACCAAGGCTTGTCCGATCATAGGTGCGGGGGGATTTTCCAGAAGGTTATTTGCATGGCATACTGGCTGAACTTAAGCAACATTATAAATGCTGCCGTCCACTCAAACCTCCGCTGAAACGGACAAAATAATCTTATGTGATTTTATTCCAACAACACTGAGGAAAATCACTTTTTACATGAAGGTTCATTTGTTCTCACTTCACGCAGAGGAAGACTCGTGTTCCTGAGAGTTAAATGAAGGTCAAAACACTCCAGATACATGAATACATACAGACCTAAATATATTTACATAATAGTCAGAAGTTGGTTGAGACGTTTTGTTGCTCTTAGACAAACTGAATCCTTGAGCCTGTTCAGTTTTGAGTAACAGGAATAAAATACTTTCACAAGCAACTTTTCCATCTTTACTCTGCAGAGCTTCAGTGAAGTCAGAGGATCCATTCATAAGCAGAAGTTTGTTAACCATATTATTATTTTGTGAATGCAGATGAATGTCAATTATTTAAGAATGTTGCTTCAATCTTTTTTTGGGGAAAATATGTATTCCAATGCCCAATACGTTCCTTTTTCTTAGCTATAATGGAAGTATATTGTGACTAACTTGTGTGTTATTACATTTAACGATGCGGCAGCATCAGTGTAATAACAATACAGACAGAAGACAGTTGGAAGATATTTACTTCGTCACCACGAGGTCTTGAAAAAGTCAAAGTCTAATTAAAGCAAAACAAAAACAGGCACGACTTGAAGTGATCTGGTTTTTCAACATCTTTTTTTTCAACATCGTTTTTTTAACGACCCGCCCCCTTGCCTCCTGCTATGTTTTGATTGGACGACAGAGCTCAAACAGACAGCCATGTTGACAGCAGGAACATCTTGCACACGGTGTAGTGGTGGAGAGACTCTTAAGTTTTACTTAAAAAAGAAAAGGATTCAAAGTGAATTCGGATTTTGAATGTTGTTTTTTATTTATCAGTTACATTCTATAAAGAAATACATTCACACTCACAGTATGATACAGAACTGTTTTTTTGTTTTGTTTATTTTTTTACATAGTCTGTTGAAAAAACAAAGATATGTAGAAGACAACTTATTGATTTACAGGTTGAATGAACTAAAGAGTAGTGGCCTTTTCACTTCTAACGACGACGAACTCAAATAAAAGAAGAAGAAACGTAGTGACGGTTGTGTTTCTAACAGGATGTGAAGCTGACAGAAAGAAAGAAAAAACCCTTGAAGACAGAGAAGATAAAAGCACAGAAAACTTGCAGATGTAAAAAATAAAAGTATATATAAAACAACATATTTAACGTCTGTTTGCTTGTTCATCCCATAAAACCCTGGGATAAAAAAAAAAGAACATTAAAGTGCAGTTAATGGCTCTGGTCGACCCTTATCCACACTATAGATCCATCCACCAGTACACATGAACAAGATGTTTCTGAGTATGGCTGTCTTACGGAATGAAAAACACAAACAAAGCAAATTAAAATATTCCCCCCCTCCCACCTCCCCAAACACACTAAAGTCCCGATGACAGCAGGCAGCGATAAGAGCGGAAACATGAACTGTTCTCTGTAACTTACCTTCACATAGTTATAGTTTAACATATTTGTACAAAAAAAATTATCAGGAAAAACAAAGAGTTATGATTCATTTCATGTCTGCGCGGATGGCTGAGATGGGTCACTGACAGACAGCAGCACAGCGGGCGTGTCACAAACATACAGCCCTTTAGGATTGTATGGATAATAATAATAATAATACAAATTTAAAAAAAAGGTTCACCATTTTGAAGGGTTTACGTTTACACTCCTGAACGAGCCCTCAGACGGTTTAGAGCATTAAGTTGTGTCTGTTGCTGTAAAACATCTAAAAAGGTAATAATGGTGTTTTTAAGAATTGGTCCAGTATGGAGGGAGGGCTCAGATTGTTATTCAAAGTGTCTGATGACGTTATGGGAAGAACCCGACACAGAAGGTCAAAGGACAGAGAGTGTAGATTGGAGTTATATAAAAGTTCTAATGTCGTGGCTGAATGTCTAAGATTTTTTCCACATTTTTGACTCAGATTAAGATGAAGGTTTTATTTCTCTGTGGGGTTCTTATCATGATGAGGTCAGATGGTTATAATATTATAACAATCTGAGTCTGTGGGGGACTAAAACAAGAACTTTTAGTGGCTGGACGTTGCAGTCGGTTGAGCTTAGTTTATAGAATATACACATGAAAGATTGTCTCCATGAGTCACTGAGACAGAAACACACAAGAATGTGGAGTCAGAATAACTTCTTTTAACTCCCACGAGGATTTAGGGCTTTCCTCTTATCCAAACTTCGGGAACTTTGAGGAAAACAGAATTGTTTTGTTCAACTGAACATTTGAATTCTTCAGATAAATGTAATCTGAGACAAAAAAAAGTCAAATCAAAATAAAAATGCCACTTGAAGGCACTTTGCATCTAGAAATGGAAACAAAACGACTTCAGCTAAAAATCAAAGAACCCTAAAATTGGCAATAAAAAACATGAGTTACATTTTTTAAAAGTGCAGTCACACCACCAGCAACCTAACTTCTGTGACTCCAAGAACGTCGGCCATCTTGCAGGTTCATGCGTTAGTCAGAGAGACGGTTACGATAAATCTTGGTCGCAGTAACTTTTGACTCATTGGGTGAACACTGGTTATGAAAATAAAAACCCGGACTGACTACCAGCGGTGTGTTTGCACAAAGATATAACAAAAAAAAACTGAAACACTGACGGCACAAACGTAGGAAGCTAACAGGCTCACAGGCTGATCAAAAACGTGACTTTTCTCATGCCAGCCTCCAAGTCCCAACATCGTGGGTTCAATTGACCTTTTGGGTTTTAAATTCAGTAAAAAAAAAAATTAAAAAAAAGAGAGTCCCTTCAACCTTTTCTTTTTTGGTTTTCCAATTTAAACTGAAACCGATTTGTAGCGAGTAACAAGTGAAGACGACTAAATGTTTCCACACCTACATTCAAGTGCTCAGGGAGGTTCTGTTGCGTCGTTACCTTATTCTACTCTAAACTGTGGCATTGAGCATCTTTAACGACACAAAATGAATTTACTCGAGAAAAGAAAAGGAAAAAAAGCGCTGATGCAGTTCATCATGAAATATAGTCAGTTACAAAACAGTGTTTTAAACAGAGTCACATTTCAGGAACAGAACGGAGGCACAGAAGCTTATTGAAGCCCAGCCGATATTAAACCTGGAGCAGGCCGGTGGAGCCGGATGGGAACGAACCAATCCGGTTGGATTGAGAGCGGGCGAGTTAACGTCGGAACATCTGAGGCTTGGAAAACTAAACAGTTCTAAATTCGTGAGGAATTGTTTCAGTTTCAATGGCTGAAGAGGGTCGAAGGTGTTTTGATGTAAACAAACGGCAAAGAGCCGCAACTTTGAGAAGATCAAGTGTCTTTTTTGTTTTGTTTATTAGTACCAGGGCTGAGTGACGTTTGGGGCTTCTTTTTTTACAGGATGAATTAGGACTTTAAATCTGCGGAACAAGCATTAGGAGAGGGATGCGTCTTGTTTCCGTAAGATCCCATGCTCCTCTATGTTCTCTTGATAAATATTGATCCATGAGGGAAAGGTCTAATCCTATTTTGTATATAGGGTACTAGCGCACTTCATCCTCTTGTGGTCAGAATTAATATTACAACAACCAATACTTGAGGAAAGAAGAAAAATTCATGTGGCAGAATAATTTCCCCACGAGATCACAGAAAGATTTTTTCAAAAATGTTCTCAAGTTTTAAACAGCAGAGAAAATTCAGTTTAAAACATGATTCCGATATTTCCCCTCACAGGGTTTCCATGTGATCTATGATCAATATCATTGTGTACGTTGGACGTCACTCAGCCCCAATTAGTACCAGCTGTGTGTCTCGATGATCGTATTGCTTTTTAGGAACAGCAGCAATGTTCTGCAGCCGCGTTACTTGATGGACACAGTGAGATGGAAGATGTATATGCACTGAAGAAAAAAACAAAAACTATAATCTAACGCAAATGAGCTAGTATTATTATGGGTATCTTAGGTGTAAGTACCTTGACCACAGAGAGGCAGAGTTATGCCTCGCTTCAATGGTGAGCTACAGAGACTCAAAACACTTTGTCCAGCTGACTTGCTTTGATACAAGCAGGGCAGTTAGGGATGACGGACACAAAAACAAACAAACAGGCGAGAGATGATTGCAGGGAGTTGAAAAAGGGCTTTGACCGCTTCACTGACCTCTAGTAGGCCTTGCGTTTCATACCGACAGCAGAACAACTGATTGGATTAAACATTGGGAAACAAAAATCTGACTAATCATTGGTTTTTAACGCCCCACTGTGGAAGCAAAGGAGCTGGACAGAGGTTGGTGGTGTGTGGGAGGGGGGACAGAGGGTGGGTGGGTGAGGGCCGGTGGCTCCACAGTGTTGGGTCCTCTCTGCAGAGACTCCTTTAAGACTTGCCTGCGCTGGCCACAAAGGGGGCCGAGCCGAACAGGTCCTCCGGTGACGGGGGGTTGGCAGAGGAGGCGGGCTGGCGGTCCGTTTCCCCACTGGCGCTTCTCTCCGCTTGCTGATCTGTATGGACGGTTACAAAGTATACAGCACTTAGATTTTATACATCTGTGGAACAGAGCGAAAGGTTTGATTTACCCAGCTCTAAATATATGAAGTCACTGGTAAATGTGGAATTGTACGTCAGTCTGGTCATGATTATTTAACTCCTAAATAAACTTGTCGTGCCCTATTGTGGTTGACGCCTCGGTAAGAAACATGAAGTCATGTTTAATAAAACAAACACACAGTTCTGACAAGATATATCAAAACTAGAAAAGCATTTAAAGACAGAAAAGTTATGTCCAGGATGGCATCTTTAGAAAGGTTTCATTTTAACCCTCTGAACCCCCAAAAACCTGCCGGCGTGATTGAAAAGCATTTTTTCATTTAACAATCTTGAAAACGACACCGTTTTATCACAGCCAGATGCCGTAAAACACACACACACACACACACACACACACACACACAAAATAACTGTCAGATTTGTATCTTTCTGGTGGTCATCGAACACGTCCGTCAGAAATCATAGCTATAGCTATCAGTTATAGTTCAATATTTATGACTCATGGATTCTACATTTTTTCTCTACATTAGAAACACAGGAAGAAACACACCCAGAAACTGCTTTGGTGGTTCAGAAGGTCAACGCAAGATAAATCATTTAAATAACTGCCGGGGCCACTTGCTTGCTCTCAGCATGTCAAACTCCCGGTCAATCAGCTCCTCCTCGGTCAGCCTGGAGAAGTTGTCCTCACCGAACGGGTTCCAGCGTGACATGTCGGGCGGGTGGCTGAACGCACTGTTGCCGCTCTGAGAGGGCGGCGGCGTGACCCCGTCTGATGCGAGCAGAGCATTTCTACCGGGGAGAGCAGAGATGCTTTTGTAAGCATTGAGAGATAAATACATGTACAAGTGAACATTTTTTTCCTGAACTTTCAATGAAAATCTGGGATATGGCTGTATTTTTTTTAAGAAATAAACATTACTTTCTTCCAGACGTAGTGAGCCAAAGATGACCCGACAATATGATGCATTCAGGGGACATTACCTGGGGTTATTGTAGGAGGGGTCAGCTCCAGCTCTGGCGCTGGCAGCGGCGTTGTTGTAGGAACCCAGTGCGATCTGGAACTCAAGAGGGGAGGACATGTAGGATAGAGCCTGCTGAGCGGAATGATGCTGCTGTAGATGATGCTGCTGTAGCTGTTGCTGATGTTGTTGTTGTTGTTGATGTTGATGAAGCTGCTGTTGTTGCTGCTGCTGCTGGACAAAAGCCTGTTGGTAGTGGTGAAGCTGTTAGGGAAGGAAGAAAGGGAGCACAGGGGGAAGGAATGAGGGACGGACCTTTTGACTTTATGGTGCACAATGACGGCAACGAGATGATGAAATGTTGTTAGAAAACCAGTTCTGGATTTTGGTAAAGCCGGGCGGGGACACGTGGAGGGGGAGGGGTGGAGGAGTGAGAGTCAAACGGCACGTCGGACAACAAAGTGAACAAACTCAACTCAGCATCTCAGCTTTAAAGAAATGGTCCTAACATTCCTAAAAAAAAATCATTCTGGCATATTTCATCAACATGTGCGTGTCTTTTCCCAAGTGGTGGATTTACAAGCTCATTTCAAACCGATAAACAAGCTAAACATATTGCCAGGTGCTTTGTTCTCAGATTGTGTGACGAGCAAAGCGATTGTTTCTTTTCTCTCCACAGGTTCTGTTTGGCTCTCTGAAGCCACAACAAGCCATTTCAACTTAAAATCACCGGACGCATCACAATGCACTGTTCGGGGCCCAAAGCGCAGACATACAATGGAGCAACACAGTGCAGATCTTTGCATAAAAGAAGGATTTTTACGTGAACTCACTAAAGAAAATAAACTCAAAAATAACCTTTTTATTATAGTTCACCTTTTCATTTCTTTGAATCTCGCATCGCTGCTCCATCCTCCGACTGAATAAATCATTTTTATTTATTTTAGTACCGCACAAATTAAAGCTGATCTGTTTTGCAGCCACTTAGCGAAGCTCCCTCATCACATCGAGAAGGTCTGACACGGCGGATGGAAACGCTGCTGTTGAACACTTTGCAGGTATCTTGGGAATAAGGAGAGCAATGTTGTTGAAAGGCACTCTCTTCCCCGCTTCATATGTCAGGATGATGCACGGAGGAAACGGCTCCGTTTCACCCTCTGTTCGATCCCCTCGTGGGCTTTTGCTCAGACCAGATTGCCTCTGAAATAAAAACAGATGGTGGAAAACGGAACTAAAAGCTGCGCCGCCCCAGCAGCGCGGCGCAGCGCTTGGAGGGACCTGTGTTTGTGTGTTTGAGTCAGTATCTGCGTAAATACTAGTTATTCTGAATATTTGGACAGAGTCAGTAAGAAGTTTTTTGGAGCGTCTGCTTCCAATGCTGCTTGGCACAGCCGGGGAGGCGACTCGACTGCCAGTGTTTGGAACAGAGGGAGCAATTTTTAGGGCCGTTCTGACATTAAATGAAATACTCGGCTCCGTGTTACTTCACGCTGCGTCGCCATGTGTTTCGCTGTCATTTGCTCAAACTATTTATTGCAGTTTTGGACGGAGATCTTCTGCTCGGAAATTCCGTCACGCTTTAAAGTTGGAAGCCTCCTTGGAACGTGAGCAGAAGTAAGTAATCGCATTCTGATGGACGTCCACTTCAAGACGCATCCGATAGAACTCACCATGGCGGCGTACTGATGCTGAGCCTGGGCCTGAGCGACCTGCTGCTGGTACAACGGCTGCTGCATCATTAGCTGCTGCTGCTGCTGCTGATGATGGAGGAGAGCTTGGTGCTGCTGCTGCTGCTGCTGCTGGAGGAGAGCTTGGTGGTGCTGCTGCTGCTGCTGCTGCTGAAGCTGGAGGGACTGCTGCACAGCCTGTTGGTACTGAGGAAGGTAGTGAAGATCATTAAAAAACATTCAGGCCCAATCCCGACACCTTAAGCATCCAAATCAAATAGTTCACATGATATTCAACCTCGGTTTCATTACAGTGCTTTTCACACTTGACTTCTTTCTTATATAAAAAGACATGAACGTAGTTTAAGAATATGAAATATGATTAAACAGGTAATTACAATCCCTCTTCGTCACTGTGGAGGTCAGTTTATGGCGTTTTGTCGGTTAAAGACTCAGTCTGTGTTCACATCTGAGTTGCACTCGTTGTCTTTTTTATTCTACACAGTTTATTTAGTTTGAGCGCCCTCTGACGCCCTCTCGCCTTTGTGTTCGCCATCTGTGGAGGTTCCAACCACTGTGTCAAGCGCGAGCATAAACTAAGCCCTGAACCCTCGGAGATTTAACTAATGTCACCTAGTAAATGGTGGAGCGAGAGAGGCTGCGAGGGCTAGAAGTTGTATAAATACGAACAAGACACATGCTATGCAACAACACGCTATGAACAATTGTGGGTGTTTATATTATTTTACTCCTCGACTTGAAAGTCTTCCAAGCTTTTGTCTCATGAGATGAGGTAAAGTCATAATCTATTCATGCGCTTCTTTTTTTCCCTCTCACAAGTCTGTGAGTGTGGGGATCAGGATCAGGACTGCCTCTCAGTGTGGTGGTAGTACCTGGAGGTATTGAAGTTGCTGCGCGTTTGCATGTTGTTGATGCACTGCTTGTTGCTGCTGTTGGTGATGGTGGTGATGTTGCTGCTGCTGCTGCTGCTGCTGCAGTTGCTGAAGCTGCTGGAGACGCAAGTCACCAGGCTGGAGCTGCTGCAGGACTCGGTGCTGCTGACTGCCAGGCTGGGGCTGCATGGATGGCTGCCCTGAGCCGGGGGTTGGAGCTGAGTGGGCGCAGAGAGATGGAGTTACTCAATCACATCGAGCACAGAGGCCAACACGAGTAAGACAATAATTAGCCAATTACCATTTGTGCATTAGTTTTGCTTTCTCGGAAAAAAAAGAAGTGGTTGTTTTGTTTATTGTTAATAAATTGTTTCCGTTTATTCATTCTTTGACCTTGAGTCTTTCTCCCCGGGTTATTTAAGAAAATGGCTGTGTACCGACGCTCCCCTTCCAACCTGATGTGCCATTAAGACGTTCTGCAAAGAAAAATGGGAGAAACTGCCCAGAAATGGGTTTGCTAAGCTTGTAGCGTCTTACCCAAGAAGACTTGAGGCTGTAATTGCTGCCAAATGTGCTTCAACAAAGTATTGAGCAAAGGCTGTGAATACCTATGTACATGTTAAATTTCCTTCTTTATTTCTAATAGATTTGCGAAAATTTCCCCAAAACCTTTTTTACTTTGTCATTATGGGGTAAAAAAAAATAAATCCATTTTGGAACAAGGCTGTAACAAAATGTGAAAAAAGTGAAGCGCTGTGAATACTTTCCGGATGCACTGTATGTGAAATTGTTTGATTCTATTGTTTTCTCTGTTTTTTGTGAGATAGAAACAAACCCCCAGGATAATGGACAGTTCTCCAGACATTAAATATCAATATTGTTCATGTTCCAACGAACCTTTCTGTCCGTTGCTGACGGGTGCTGAAGGCGCGGTGGTCATCTTGACGGGGGTGACGGTGTTGGCGAGTGGCAGGACGTTGCTGTTTGCCGCTTTTGGCCTCTGTCTGGGAGCTATTGAGGTTTCCGTCGGGCCGACGTCATCAGTTATCCTGGAGGAGTCAGAAGTTGTTGTACTGATAAATCATGAGCCTTCACACGTGGTGCATTGACAGCAGTGTTTATACGAGTACCATCCAAATGTCATCTATTCATTTTTTATCGTTTTCATTAACCCGAAAAAGTATTCTTATTGCACATCTTTTATTTATTTTTATTATTCTATTTTGTGTTTCATCTGTGAGTACCAGATAAACTTAAGTAAGACAATTACCTGGCTTTTGTCATGCTTTTCAGAGCAGCGACCTCACTAGCAGTTAGAGGCTCTGGGAGTGACGTCGGGATGGGAGAGTTCTGGAAAAAAGGAGGGCAAGAGAATTATGTCAATAAGCAAATGACTGCAAATGATAAACCCACAGTGATTGCTTCACTTCAGGGACTTACAAAGAGATTTGGCACTGGGCAGTCTTTTCCAGCTAATTTAAAGGCAAAGTAGGACACTTGGTAAATGTCGGGTCTCTTCTCCTGCTCTGGGTCAAGCATGTATCCTGGAAAAAGACGAGAGAGAGGAAGAGAAAGATCATTTTATTCACTGGCTGATGTGCAGAATATCTCTTTGGCCACTTGGTGGAGCTGTCGGTCAAATAAATCAACTTTCTTTTTTAAAGAAGGGAGGATGCACTGCAGGATGCTTTTAGGAAGAGGAATAAGTTGAAAGCAAACAAGGCTGGTAGAGAATAACTGGTTCAAACAGGCTGAAGTTGAGGAAATGATCAACAAATAAACTTGTTTAACTCAGAAAGGAAACTGTCACTTGTTAAAATAAGTTTCACCAATTTCCTTTGTGATGAATAAACCAAACAAGAACAAAAAAATTAGAAAAGTATAATGTAGCTTATGACAATTATATTAAATGTTAAACAAATGTTCAGTGTAGTTTTTATGTCAAGTTAAAACATATATTTATGTGATATATTAAGTTCTAAAGAAAAAGGCTTATATTTATATGTTTTGTACAGGTTAACTGTTCACTTCATTACTTCATTTTGTTGTCTAAGTAACACATACTTCTAGAGAAATACTTCTAGTGAAGCGTGTATAACTCCCAAATACCGTTAAAAAAAGTAAAATAAATAAAAGTTGTGATTCTAAAGCCGTCAGAATAAACATGCAGACATGAATCCACGTTCAGTCTCACACTTACTCATTAAACAATGCAGGTTGAAGGAGAATTTGGAGTTATCTGGAACGATAAAGGTTCCGTCACATATGGCAACTTGACTCTCCCCAAATGGAAGTGCGAAGAAACACAGCTTGTACAACAAGCATCCAAGTGCCTGTGGGAGAAGCAGAGAACATCCTTAAGAACACCTGAAGGCTCACAGAGCGATGCCACATGATACTGTACTCCACGTGGCTTTGTTCGGTTAAACCCTTTGAACAGCATTAACAAACACGTTTTTATGTTCAACACACACAAAAAAAGCCAAACTTCAAAAAGGGCTGATTGTGGCTTACAAAGTTCACAAAAATAATATTTTTGCAATAGAAAAAATAGTTATAAAAAAGAAGTACACACACACACACACACACACACACACACACACACACACACACACACACACACACACACACACACACACACACACACACGACTTAAAAAAGGAAATATCTGATCAAAAATCAAGAAAACCAGACCCAAGCTTGATCAGTAATACAGACTGATAATGTTCGCAACTCGGTTTAGCTACTGACAGTTAAGATTCACACAGAAACTACACAAAAAATGGAAAGTTGTAAACTTCAGGCATTTACAAAACAAAGTTGGTTTGGATTCATCAAAGTCACACTGTACACTAACTAACGGAGGAAGGCAGCAACCCCTGTAATCTGTGTGGTAAAAAGTCAATGTCAACGGAGCCTGTGGCTTTGAAGAGAAAATAAAATAAATGCTCAAGATCCCTGTCATTAAGAAAAATATTCTAAATAGAACGTACACGTCAACTGATATTGTTTAATTTAGGTGTCTAAAATACATGTACAGCAGTACTTTGTTTTGCTTCGTGCTGGTTCTCCTGTCTGTTCCTCCAAACTGTGTCTACTGTAGTAATAATACACTGACTAAGTAGAAGTAGCAAATACAAACACACTTCTAAATGATTCAAACTGTCTAGATGTCAGGGGCAATCCATCCCAGTGGGGAGTGAAGCCTGAACCCTGTTGTCTTTGACAGGACTACTGCTCTTCATGTCATTGGCTAGCTTTTAAAAAAAGATAAATTAGAGTCTGCACCCTTGGCGATATTTGGCTGTCTACAAATCATATATTCAGTCGGCTATATTTGGCTCCTGCATCTTATTGTTATGATGCAGTTTAGAGATGAAAGACTTTGGAATTAGCCACAGCGTTTAGGGATATATGTCTATCTGAAGACGGATACGCCTTACAGTTCTCCTCTCCGACGAGCTAATCCCGTCCAATACTAAACTCCTTATCAGAGTCAGACAGCGGATTCTTCAACAAATTCCCAAAACGCATGGATCGCTGTGCATGAGACAGGATGTAGAAAACGCTAGTGTCTTGCAAACACGTGGCTAAACATAGAACAGGAAGTGAGAATGTGGTACGGGGGGTAGTCCGCAGGAAGTTGGTGTTTTTCTTGTGCATCCCACAGAAGTTTCCGACCGCCAGAGGCCTGATTTAAGCTTCTGTCTATTCCGGGTCATAAATACTAATCACTGCAGACTGGTGCATCAATTTGTTTTGAAAAAGAGCATTAAAAAACATTTATTAGCACAGATGATGTGTTGTCGAATCAACTTGTTTGGTATCAGAACTGTGTGTAATCCTATGAGAATCTGAGAGATGGGCAGAGGGAGACGGGGAAAAAATAGTTGGACTTCTGCACCACAAAATATTTTCTTTTTTTAAAAAGAGTCAAGTTCAATAGATTGACTTATTCACGCAATTACTTAAATATTTTGTTCGTTTTTCGAAATCAGGTTTTTTTGTTTTTACAAAGGAGGTATTGATGTTCCCAATAAAGTTTGTTTTGGCTTGTGTCATTGGTGTTTTAATTAAACTCTTCATTTACGATACAAACGTCTTGAACAAGTGCACTGAACATCTTGTGATGTGAGGGAAGTTCTCCTCTTTGAGAGAAGAGTAAAGATCCAGAAGTGATGCTCTGCCATAGTGGATCAGACCGCACGGTCAGCAGCTTTGCACGATTAACTTTCAATCTGGACGCGGAGGCTGCCGGTAGACTGACCGCCTGTGAGTACTTTGTTTTTTTAGGTAAAGCGGCTCGCAGCTCTTTGTAGCATTGCTGCTTGTTCAGAACAGAAGCTACAGAACAATACGTGCTTTCACGTCATGCGAGGCTACGGAAGCTCTGGCCTTCAAAATAAAAGCAGTGTCGCCGTAATGCGTTCATCTTATTTATTTATTTTTCATGTTTGATTGACCTCCCGTGGGCCGGACTGCGAGAGCTGTAAGACGCCACGTCTGAACTACGCCGTCTGGAGAGAATTAAAGCGATAAGACCCTCCCAATGCAAAAACAAACAAACATGCATCTCAAAAATTGTATGTGGCCACTGCCCACAAGAGTTTCCATTGTTGGAATGTTGGAAAAAAGGTGCTGTGCAAATTGAACTACTAATATTGAACTACTAATATTTTTACAGCCTATCCGCTCTGCATTCAGCAGCCTGGAATTCAGACAAAATTTCACGTTTTTTTTGTCACATGACAGTTGTTCTCAGAAGAGTCAATCATGGCTTCATATTTGTGCATGATGTGTTCAAGACCGTCAAAAAGACTGACTAAAAGCTTCTAGCTATGGAAAACAGCTTTTTAAACATACTTTTCCATCCGGTCAGTGGGTTTTTGGGGTTCAATCAGTAAAAAAAGAAATAAATCAGAACACTTTTTTTAAGGTCTTGATTCCAAGAAAGTGCAGATGTTTACGCGTCCCATTAACAACCACGTCTTCACATGCCGGCTGTGTTAATCTCTGTGTGCATCCATTTACACCCAAAATGGCTGCTGTCCAAGCTCTTGTTCCTCCCTCTACCTTAAAAAAATAACACACGAGGTCTATTTCACACAAAGTCCTCAACTGTCTTATCTATGATGATCTCAAACAGCGGGGAAATAGAAAAGGACGAGCGGGAGAGGGGGAGGAGGGTTGAGGGGCGGAGAGAAACAGAAAGAGAGAGACAGTGTTATGAATGATGTTGCTCAATGTTTCATGAGGGAAAAACAGTGTTGGAGAGCTATTGTAGGCAAACAGCCTGGGGCAAGCCAGAAGGGAGAGAGACAGACAGAGAGAGAGCGAGACATGTAGAGAGAAAGAGGAGGAACCTGTTGGGGCAGAGTGATACCCAGAACACTTCCAGGACAAACCAGCTCCGCAGGGTGCTTAACATGCATACGGCACACACTGCGCCTCCACACACACACACACACACACACACACACACACACACACACACACACACACACACACACACACACACACAGACAGAGAGCAGGCCCTTACCCATATATCAGCCTTAGTGGTGATGGCTTTCCCTGCATACAAGTTAATCATCTCCGGCGCCCGATATGAAAGGGTCGTGTACCTGTGAGACACAAAAGTAGAAAAGTGCTCAGTGGCAGGTCAAAATTCAAATGACTAAGCACCAAAGGTAGGAATGAATTGGTACATTTATTAAGTCAAACAAGAGTGATTTTACACTTTGTTATTTTTAAATGTTGCAACATGTCGGAGTCAATTGCAACACGTGACTTTTTTGTGTCCATCAATCAGAGGATCGGCTGTTCGATCCCCGGCTTGTAGCAGTGTGTGTATAAATATATAACACATAAATATGTTATCATTAGCGTTATAATGATCTATAAATGGTTAACAGAAAGATGAGTTTGAAATCTGTCCCCCATGTTTTCCTAAGAGTACTTAGGTACTATATCATTTAATGAGACTTATATTGTAAAAACAATCTTTTACACGCTATATTCTTTTGTGAGTCTATGATTTTAGATACAAAAAGTCTAACAAACTGATAAAGTATGATGCATTGGTAACTACCCAGCCACAGGATTAAAATGCAGCTTAAGGTAAGGTATAATTAAACCTACAGAAGCTGATTTATTCTGGGCCATGAATGTTAGCACATTTATTATTAATTATAATACATTTGTAGTACACTTTCATACAATAACTGCAGAATAAGTGTCATGTTAAAAATGTAATACTTGCAGTATATTTTCTACTACGTCTGTAGTTTTGCTGGACCTTTCCATGTAATAGAGTATTTTTGTTGTGTGTGCGTATGTGCGTGCGTGCGTGCGTGCGTGCGTATGTGCGTGCGTGCGTATGTGCGTATGTATGTATGTATGTATGTATGTATGTATGTATGTATGTATGTATGTGTGTATGTGTGCGTTTGATTCCATTTAGTGACACAGGAAAACACAAAAGGGATTCCAGCAGAAAAGGTTGCTCAGTTCTTTCAGAGAGCCGGGCATTTACTTTTGAGTTAATAACCAAAGCAGCTGGTTGCTTTTGGAATAAACCCAGCCGAGTTATGAAAATACAGACCGCGTCTGAGTCACCAGAGTTTAGAGGAACTGATAGTTTGTGTATGGCTGTCTTGATGAAGGCCACATACTGCCGGTAAGTACCACTTGCTGCATGTTATTGCAGCTATAAACGTGGGTAAGTTAACAGGCCAAATCTGAAAGGGCTGCTGTGATTTAAAAAACAAACAGAGAACAGACACAAGCTGGATCTGGGTCTGTCAACGGTGGACTTGTCTCTGCCGGATCTGGGTCTGGCTCTTCTCTGCTGGAGGCACCGCTGGAGTCTGAGCTGAAGGAGGTTCTGGTGAATCTGCATGATGTCATCTGGTTTCACCAGAATCCGACCCGGTGGCTCAGATGAGGAGCTTTAAGAAGAACTCTCTAGAACCAGGCCATCTTCTCTCTGATGGTCTGTTTACTGATGGAGGTCCATAGAGGAACAGGACTACCACGTGGTCTATAGAGGACCAGGACTACAATGAGGTCTATAGAGGACCAGGACTGCACTGAGACTATAGAGGACCAGGACTAAACAGACTATTTCAAACGATCGCATTATCTCAGAAGTCTTATTCTCTTATATTATTGGTTAACTTTTTTTAGCAACTAAAACTGAAACTAACCCATAGTGGAAATACCAGTTAACTTCCTGAGTTTTCAAAAGCAGTGCTGTGCAGGTATTTTACAGTTTTGAAATGAACTACTGTATTGAGCGGCCACTGATGAAGGAACTCACTTCTTAATCTCGTCCTCCACAGCAGCTACTCCATCTTTGTGCGGCAGCAGAATCTTGTGAGTGGAGCTGCCAAAGTCACACAGCACATAATTTCCCTGGTCGTTCAGCAGGATGTTTTCAACCTGGTAAAAAGAAAGAAGTGTTATACTTTTTAATGAATCAAGAAAAAACATGAGGAAAGTCACCAATGAAAAGTCGGAGTGTATATATTGAGTTTCAGAATATCCAGCCCAAGAACCTTCGAGTCTGCATTTGCAGTCCAATGTGAAGCACCCAAAAAAGGAAGGAAAATAAAAAAACTCAGAAGACAGAAATCACGTTAGCGTAAGATAGAAGCAATAGCTTCTGCCACTGTGAAATTGTTACAACTGCAGTTTTTACTTTTATATTGCTTTGTTTGAGGTTTCATCTTGAACCTGCTCAGAGTTACTGTATTCATAAAGTTGTGCTACTTAAAGTTATTACAAGGAACTTTGATTCTGGCGATACCTGTGGACGTGTTTCTGAGCACCAGACTCCGAATAGAGCGTATTCACGTGACGTCAGCGTCTCAATCGCGCCATCTTGGGGTCCACTTATTAAATGTCAGAAGAAGTTGACCTAGCTTGTCCGCTCCGCTGTCTGATTATGCAAGAGCCCTCAATGCTCATGTCCTTCTACCTTTTATGATTCAAGATGAGCAGTTAAAGGCGGATCGCCTGCCGCCAGTGGAGGCAATGGATCTTGCGTCGTACTTAGTACTGGAGACAAGTTTTTACACACAGGAAAGTTTCAAGGCGTACAAAAGTCTGCAGGCTTATGCCGTGTTCACACACACAATAGAGGTTATTTCACACCAACAGAGGTTATTTCAGAGGTAATTAGGCTTTTTCGCCTGATTTTACTTGCTCGATACTTAATGTGTTTATTTCGCTTTTTCGCAACCAGTTGCGGCGGAAAGGCAGCGCGGCTTGAGCCGTATTACCGTCACAAAGCCCGGTCCCGTTCCTTTAAAACTGTTTTCATTTCGGCTATCGACCATAGGACATTAACAACTATTTCCTTGTTGTGGAAATACCACAAATGTCTGAACATCAAACGCCTCGTGTCTGGGTTCATAATATTATCCGAAGTCGCACAGCTCCGACTCCAGGATGAGTGTCTGGATGAAGCCGCTTCCAGCGCTCATTCAGGACTAGCAGGGACTGTTTGTCTGCCGTGCTGAGTGCTGTTCCCATGTAGCCAGTGTTTTATTTGACCTTGAAATGAATCACTAAGTAAAGGCTGACATCGTGGCCACAACCCGATGTATCAACAGAAACACATGAGAACAGTCCTAACGCTCATACGCCGAGTGAAGTTGAAGTAAGTTAGATGCATTATTTGAGAAGCTGGACAAGTTAAAGTACGAGCCTGTCTTGTTGAGCTGTTAAACCCATATTCTGAATCATTAGTCCCACATCCAACAATAAGGCACAGTACAATAATCACAAGGCACACCGTTTTTAACTGAAATTGTGTCTCCTTCAGGATATGATGGTCATTTCTAAAGATGAGCGGCATAAAACACACCAAAACAATGCCGTGCATGGACCCCAACATGGCCGCCAAAGCTTGTTGTGGTCCCTTGGGTGAATACGCTCTGTAGAAAATCCCTCATTTTACAGCAGCAGGGTCTGGCAGTGGACTGGTCTCAGCTGGATATGGGTCTGTCCACTGTGGACTGGTCTCTGCTGGAGGCACCGCTGAAGTCTGAGCTGAAGTATGTTCTGGTGAACCTGCATGACGTCATCTGGTTTCACCAGAATCCGACCCAATAGAAGCAGACCATCTTCTCTCTAATGGTTTGTTTGCTGATGGAGGTCTATAGAGGACCAGGACTAAACTGAAGCAGAAGCTTTATCTAAACATAACGGTCTTGTAATCTAAATTACAAATACACAAAGAATAACGGCATCAATTCAAACAAAAGGAGATTTTCATTTTCATTTTCTCTGCGTGACGTTTGCATTGATGCTGCTTTTCCAAGTTAACTCAATTGGCAAAAAGATTATCTAAAATGCTCGTATTCCCTCATTAATCCATCTTGTTACCCACAATGAAAGGTATGAGAAATGATTGAGTACACGCTCGAAAGAAACAAGGGCAGAAGTAGAGGAGAAGATGGGGAAAGAAAGAAGAAGCGACCGGCAGAAAGCAAAAGAGGAAACTAAAAACAAGATTACGAAACACAAGATGGAAGAAGCAAACATTCAAAAATAGAAAGCCAGAAAGGCAATTCGCAGGAGCTGCTTCACACAGGAGAGACCAAAGAAAGACTGCAAACTATCCAAGGAATCGCTGAGCTCATGAAAGCAACATGGTCCCTTAATGCTGTTGACAGCTCAGGGTTATAAGGCTTCTTTTATTTTTGCACTCTCACTTCCCCTGGCGGTGCATGACTGGGCCTCCTTGGTCCTTTTGTGTCCCCGCGAAGTTACGTAAGCCTTGTAGGCTGAACAGATAGAGACAGACAGCGAACAGAGGACGGGCCTGTGGAGCTGAAGAGGCCGTGCTGTTTAGAGGCTTGTCCAACTGGACGGAGCACAGCGGCCCTCTGACGGGCGCACTAAGGAGGATTCAAACGAGGGTGGGAACTTGCCATCGGCCTCAGAGCATCGCCAGATCTGGCCCGCGGCCACCCTTGATTAAAAAATCTGTTCTGGAGACCTAAGTTAGTAGAGAGTTGAGGCCTTCAGGCACAGAAGGCTTTGTGACTGAATGAGACAAAACTACGAAATACTCGCGTGGAAATATTTTGTGCCTTTTATTCTGAACGGTAAGAACGGCTCTGGTTAGCTCTTCTTAGGTCAAGGTTGAAAAGGAGTAATACAGTTTGATGTCTTATTTGTAACTTCAATACATACCATTGTATTACATGTTTAGTTCTTTTTTGGGGGGGGTGGGGGGGGGATAACTCAAAAGGTATCAAGCAAGTTGAGTGTTTTCTGATGAGATTTTAAAACTATAATTGATATAATGCACAACTTGAATGAAGTAGCTAAGAAGGTCTGTAAAAAACATACTCCATCTTCTTTAAGGATTTGATACTTTTCTGTGTTTGATATTTCTAAATTGATTTTTTGTTACAAAACAAGAAATTGGAATCCCTTAACGTTTGTAGAATCCAAATCCACATAATGAAAAAAACATTAGTTGCATCTGACCAGTGGATTCAGGAGAAGAGGGATAGAGATAAGGTCACCTTGAGGTCTCGATGGATGACGGGCGTCTTGCATTGATGCAGGCGGGCTACGGCCTCGCAGGTGTCACAGAAGATGTGGAGGACCTCGGCCTCGCTGAAGCCCACATTCAACCGCTGGTTCATCTGCTTCACCACCTGACCCGCTGCAGTATTGTGGGGGGGGGGTAGAGAGAGAGAGAGAGAGAGAGAGAGAGAGAGAGAGAGAGAGAGAGAGAGAGAGAGAGAGAGAGAGAGAGAGACAGAGAGACAGAGAGACAGAGAGACAGAGACAGAGAGAGACACACACGCACACACAGATGAAGCTTTAGGACTCTGGTCTTTAGCTCAGAGTACCAGCCAGCATGTGTGGGTGCTTTAAAAACTTGCGGATTACATTTTGAGGGTAGTTTGCAACCTGCTGCCATTCACAACCCCGAGCATGTGAAACTGACTTGGATATTTTGATTATTCCCAGTATTCAGAGTGATGTTTGTACATAAACGTATGCAATGAGGCGATTACTGCACAAAATGGCCTTCCAAAAAGCCAAGCTGAGTCAGCCAGTTGCAACAATCAATAGAGGGGCCACACAAAGGTGACAACCGCCAAATAAACTATTGGATAGGTTTCTTTTTCAATGGTTTAACTGCAAAGACTGATAAATTAGATATGCTAGAATATATTCATTACCTAATGTGCAGTGAAGTGGGCTGTATTTTTTCAGTGTCTATGCGATATGAAGACCAAACATCATTACTACAGTGTTTAGCAGGGACCAAAAACACAAAACTCAAATGTTTGCAAACGGTAGGGTGCTGTACCTTTACAGTATTCCATGAGGATCAGGACTTCCCACACGCTGTCCGACACCGCGTTGATTGTGGAGTCCAGGTAGCCGACAATGTTCTTGTGGCCCGACAGCTCTTTCTGCAAAACAAGATGAAAACATGAAACTCATCAGGACAGAAGGAAACAAACATTCGAAGAGAAGATGAAGTTGTGCATCTCGAGGAGTGAAAATCTTTAAGCTCCGACTAGCAAAAAGCAGTGCCGTGCTATTCTCTTTTTTTTCGACTGACCTCACGCATAATCCGTGCTGCATTTCTGTTACGTGTCCGTAAGACAGCACGATGCGTAATCGTTGGGACCATCGTAACTACCAGTCCACTTTCAGTGAACTTACTTACTGACTCGTCGTAATTTATTTTACAGAGAAGATTTGCCAGCCCCTCCTGCAAAAGCCACCCCAACGAGCCCGAGTCTGTTTTCTATTTCTGAACATTTGTCTTGTGTAAATATATATATTTTTTTAATTATGTATAATACATTTCTTTTTTTTTTTTCAAAAAATGTTGTAATGGTAATTTTTCATTTGCACAGACCCCATGAAACTTGTTCTGAAGTATAAAGTAATTTCTCAGTCCCATTTTTATAATTTTGATGGAACTAGTGACTACTCAAATTTATAATAAAAATCTATCTACTATTTTATTCAGATATTTCACTGCTTTTGTGAACCCAAGAACTTTAGTAAACCAATTTCAACCATCCAACTTTGAATGACAAAACGGGTGAAGAGGGTGAATTGAAGCCATTTACACCCACCTTGCTTTATGTGAGCGAGCGTCTTTATGAGGGCTTCTGTTCCATTTCAAACACAAATTATGCCCTTAAATTTAATAAATGTATACTGATAATGCCCTCATGAAATTTTCCGATAATGAGCACATTAAGAGCACAAAAATGAAGCGGAAAATGTATTTCGAGCTAGGACAAAAAAACCCAAAGAAATAAGTTTACTTTGCTCCAGAATAGTGGAATAAAATTGAGTGGAGAGCAGCAAAAACATTGAGAGATAAAATCTCAAAACAATTTAACACTGCGATGCTGCTCTCACCATGATGGTGATCTCCCTCTTGTAGACGTTGAGATCCGGGTCATTGTTGACGTACATCCGTTTGAGAGCGCAGCGGACACCGCTGTGCGTACGAGCCAGGAACACCACTGAAAAGCCTCCTGGAAAAACAATTTGACAATTGTTAGCATTACATCAGTGTGCTGAATGTACTTTATAGGGTGATGGTTTTCAGGGATATTATGTAGAAAAACTGCTTATTGACCATAAAGTACAAATTAGGCGATGCTCAATTGAGACTAGATTTTCCACATATGGAAAATAGACAATTGCAAGACACTTTAAAGTTAACCATGTCACAAATGATATTCACATGGTGGAAAAAGAAGTCGAAGATCGAACAAAAAGGATACTGAGTTGATTGGAGATGTTTTCACAACATATACAAAAGAGGGATTTAAGACCTGTTTGTTACAACGCTATTAAATTGAGTATCAGGAATCATATGAAGTCAATGGACTTCTAAATTGCTAGTATTGTGACTTCTCTACTCAACCCCCAGTACATACAAGGATACAAACATAGTGCTGACAAAAAACTTCAATGTAGAAAATGGTGTAATCCCAAATTATTAAAAAGTTCTCTAAGAGCAGCTTTTAACAGCTTCTAACTGGTCTCATTTTATGAGACTAAATGCTAATCTTATCTAGTTGTATTGGCCTAACTCCAACCGGGTGTAATCCTGGAGTAAATGAACCTTATTGCTTTATAAAATATAGCAAGGTTTTCCAAGAATGAGAGGAGCTGAAATTGCATGTTTTTTTGGTGGGAAATGGTGTTTCTTTGTGGGGGAGTGGACCGTGTTGACCGGGACAATGCGTTTAGCTGTGATGCTGTAGCTGTTGTCACGGTTCTGTGTGCCTCTCTGGGTGAATGGACTTAACACTGAGATGGGACAGTCCCCAGTCTCATTAGGAGGGGATCTCTGAGTCCCCGCATGGTGGGCATCAAAGACTCCTCAAACTGAAGAGGAGACAAGAAAGGATCCACAATGGCACGTTTGTTGCCTAAACAGTTACCTTAGGCCAGCTAAAAAAGCAGCACGGATTTGGAATAAGCTGAAGTGGCACTAAAGTGGCCAGTGGGCACAAAGGCCCTTATTGAAGAGCCCATCAACATACCACTTCAACAGATCTCAAAGGTTGAGTTGGTGCGAGAACAGCGCAACATACAAAAAGGCGTTATCAGATTAGAAGAGGTGGCTGATGCTATTCTGCAGCACAAAGGGATGAACAGGCTGTGATGAGACAAAAGACAACCAGCAGCTGATTATGAAGCAAATCAGAGCATTCGCTAGTGTCAACGTAAAACTATGACAAGGTAATTTCCCTGGGACTGGTTAAGTCTATTCTGCTTTATATGTTTTTTTGTTTTGCATCATTCTGAAAAACAGCCAACATGCTAATGATCAGGAATAGCTGCATGCGGACAAATAACAAAAAAATAACTAGACAATAGAAAATACAAACTGCTGATAACACAAGAAGCTTAAAAAACATCATGCTGGTGTTGCTAAAATGGGTAACATACACAAAACGACATTAAATACGCACAAAAACACTAGATTCAGGAAGAGAAACTCATCAGGGCAGGAACAAAAATACAGAACTTAGAACGTAACAAAAATAAAAGATGGTATTTGCTGCATGTAATAATGGAGCTATCCAGTTAAACTGATTTTATAAGAGGCAGTTGAGTGTAGAGCAATCCATCGACTCGGGCAGGTGGGAGGGAACTTGTTAAGTTTTTTGAAAGAACTACTTCAAAAAAAAAAAATAACTTAAAGTAAACAGCAGCAAGCACTTATTCATAAAGACTTTCAAGCTGAGACTTGATCCTTTGTGATGCAGAGTTTGCTTCATGACCCTGCCGTACAGGGAAAATGTGACCTGTGAGTCATCTTGTGCAAATCTCAAGCTTAACGCACTGCTTTGACATGAAAAGAAATCTTTTAAAAAGGTGTAGGATGCAGTCATGGTAAAGATCAAACTTGAGGGAAGAAGATGTGAGGGTTGCATGGGCCGGATGACAGATTTTACAGGCAAAATCTATTTGCTCGGGCGAGGGGCCAAAAGCCTGAAAAGAGCAGGCTGTTAAAGCATGCATGGACAAGATACAAAAGAACAGCTAACCTTCGCACAAACACAGAACAAACTGGAGAGCTACACTTAACATCCTGACAACCAAATTCACTCCAACTGTTTTGCCTTTGGTTAGACGACAACACTTTTTTTTTGTAAGCGACTGTTGACTTGGAGCAAAGGGACATGTCATATGAGGTGCACTGGTTAAAAGATGAATCTGGTCTGAGAAATCAGCGACTGAAGAGAATAATCTGCTCATAAGTTGTCTATGACCCATCTCCAAGGTGCCACTGCTATAAGCCTTTTGTTATGGCACACTACAAAAGGTCACGATTGGTTTTTAAACCCTGCAAAGGTCTGCGATGCCAGGGATCGAAAAGCCTCGGCTCCTGCCTCTCTGCGAGTGATGGGCCCACATGATTGGGCTCCATGTAGATTTTGTTTTTAGGCTTTGGCCTGACGGAGCCCCATGTGTTACTGTCACGCCACAAGACTCGCCTCTTAGGTCTGGCTTCAGAAGGGTTCTATGGGTTCTACGGTTTCATAGTTTTTCAGGCAACTTTTCAGTGAAATGCTCTTGGTCTGGCCCCAACTCTAGGATCTCTTTACCTTGGGAGACTATCAGGAGTTATTGCCCCCCCTTCCCTAATAAGAGCACTTCCTAAGTCAATGGGACACACCGACCCCTTCACCACGTTTAGGTGGTGATTCATTGGAGGGGGCATGCTGTGGTTGTTCGGGCACCTGATCAAGATGCCCCCCTTTGAAAGTTTTAAAGGGACGCCTAACTGGTAAGAGTCCTTCGGGGTCAGACACAGAACACGTTGGAGGGTTTATATATCTTGTCTGGACTAGGAGCATCTTGGGCCTGCTGGTCTGCTCTGGGACTGACTGATGCCATATGCTCAAGGATCAGACTTTCACTATATCACAACCCTGGGGCTCTTGTTGCCTCCCACGATGAGCATGCCAGTCATGGAAGCGTACACTATTGAGAGTATTATTCTCCTGAGTGGCTCTAGATGGAATGATTTATTTTAAAAGGGGCTTTGTGCCCAGCATACCAACTTCGTAGACAAATAATGGACCCTTGAACAACACAAATTGTTCCACACTGTACTGGTTTTAAACTATTCTTGGCTTTTTAACATGTACAAAACACAAGGGAGAGAAATATGTGTTGCATTAATGATATTTCAATACCGCTGCACATGCGTTGCTGCGTTTTCTGGTGTCCGCACAAGCTTCGGTTTCAGAGACAACGGTGAAGCAAATTAGGTTGATGTAATGTGGGGTGAAAAGTTTAAACTCAATCTTTAATGTCCCAAACATTTGTGTAAACTGATTCAACTAACAAAGAACCAGATGAACCTGAACAGGAAAAAAGGGAGATTTGTCAAGTCTTGTGAGACAAAGTATCCCTGCAGCTCTTACACTTACATGTCACAGTATTGTTTTTTAGTCAAACATAACTGCATAGGCAACCGTATTCTCCATTTTGGCAAAAAACTTGAGCTCTGCTTTGGGGGCTTTTCGTCATTTAATTATTAACAAGATCCAATAATACTAAAATACTATTGAATCTTAACACTAAGAGCCAGGAGGCTAAAGATTATTGAAGATGTTCATCTGCACATTTCTTATATTACATGAATCATCTGCTTTCTCATGTTCTCACATCTTTTAAGATAACTAACTCACTGAGGCACCAAGGTTTTTAGAGTGATACGTAGGTTAAAAGATGCTTGTGGAAATCAGAAGATTATGTGCCTTAAGTTTAGGTTACAGAAACTGATACTACAGCATAGTAAAGTTCTCTCAGAAGTGCACAGAAGAGTAATTGAATCCTTTCAGTGTATTAAAGCATTGCTTATGGGCATGTCTAACTCCGGTACTCTGGGCCCATTAGTCACATCTCACTGTTATTGTACTGACCCTCCTGCTGCTTGTCTGTTAGCTGGCTGCACTGCAGAGAGGAGACAGGGGCCCTTCATTGTGAGGACATGGGCAGTTGTTGGTGACAGTTTGGAGGGGAAAACCCAGGATCCATCAGGCCAAGAATAAAGGTGTGTGTGTGTGGGGGTAGGGGGGCGGGGGGGAGTACTAACATTGCAGCCTGGTACTGAACGAGGGCTGTAATGACTGAATAACTTTCACTGGCCCTGAAACCCTGACATCACTGCAAAGCCTGACTAACTAGGACAGTCACAGGCAGCCAACATGACAGCCTGTTGAGGAGGCTTGAAAGAGGATCTCAACAGTTCTTTGCAAAACAGATACTCAGCATGTGATAGACGAGAAAAAAAGAGAAGAAAATTCAAAAGTGGCAGAGAAGCGTCTTGACAAGTGAGGATTAGAGGATTTAGTAACATGCAGCAAACAGTGAGGATATATGTTTATAGTTTCTGCTTGGGCACAAGACGCATATGTTCTTCCTCCAAAGCATGATGTCATCTGTGATAACAGACCACTCTCTGACCGACAGTCTTTCTGCTCACATCTTTCCTTCTCCCTGTTGAGGCACTAATTTTAACACTACAGCGAGTTATAAAGCTCGTTAAAAAGCCTTGCTTGGTTAAAAGCTAGAATCTACAATCAGTTTAATTCAGCTGCGTTTAAGGGAGGAGAATGCCATTTATTTTAGAGCACACTTAGGTAGTTCCTCTTAGTTGCCCTCGTACCCTAACATGAACCCAGAACACCTCCCCTACAAGTTTTCACAGTTGTAAGCTTGATGACAGGAGTTACTAGCTTAAAACAACTTAAAAGAAGCCGATGGGTTGCACAACATTACAAAAAAAAGTGGTAATCTGAATACTGGAATTAGGAGATAACAATTACATTGCTATTCTTAAAATGATGAGAAACCAGAAGAAAAGTAAAGGTTGCATTTTGCGAAGCAATTCACTGTTTTCTGAGCCTTCTTTTGCCTGCCAATCTCCCTCTAGACTATTTTCCATGTTATTTCATAAGAGCTTGACTCTAAAAAATGATCCCAAACTTGCCTACTTCAATTATAAGGTGGAATAATTTTACCTGTACTGGCTATTTAATATGTGCTAAATGTATCAGCAATATGATGATGCAAGTTTGATGAAAACAAAAGTTATGACATAACTGATGGCTCCATCACTCTTTCATACTATTCTTCGAAACATTTAATAGGAACGTCGGCATTAAAACAAGTGTTAAAAAATAACAAAAGTACATCATAAATCCCATTCTTTTATAGTGCCGCATGAGTCATGCGAATTAACATCAATGTAGGAAAAGGATTTCCATTAACTGGCTTCGAGGTCTGGCCAGTTTGCCATGCGGTGTCAGTTGCTCTCACTAATAACCAATATAGACTTCATGATCCCCAGCGCTTTAGCAAATCCTTTGAGATTTGGTATTATACTCACTAGTGTGGGAAGGACTTTTGTCCTTTGACTGGTTAAAGTAGTGAGCAAACACGTAAGTGACTGTGAAAGTCAACGGTCGATGTCAACCGTTTGATGCCGATGACTAATCTCAACCGGTATAACTATTCCAGAATAATACGTATCCATGACCATTATTTCAATGCCTAACCATCTCACAAGGGTTTTGGAAAACTGAAGTCACCATCTAAAACAGGCCTGTTTGCAAACATTGAGCCCTTTAACCAGTGTTCCCTCTAAGCTGCACACGTGCGGCCAGTCGAAGTGTTTTTTCAGGGGTTTAACATCTTTTTTGCGCCAGTGTTTCTGAGATAGGAGTGAGCCATCGCCGCAATAGAAGATCTTTGATGTGACGTGTTGAGTCTCCTTGGCCAATCAGATCCTTAAAATTGTAGTAAAGCCTTGTAGTAAAGCAAGTAAAACCTGAACAAGACTGCCTTGTAATTTTACTTTACAAATGTAAGGATCGTTTTTATAGCCGTTTGAAATTGGGACATTAAGAATATCATTATGTAATTGAAGCTGATTTTGAATTAAACTTTTCTCAAACTGTACAGTAAAGTCTCAAGGCCATACACATGGACATAGCAGGGATCATTCTGAACAAGACTGTGTTGTACTTTTAATTTACAAGTTTAAGGATATGCCGTTTGTCTATGAATAGCATCATTTCATTTGCGTTTTTCAGCTCGGCTTCTCTCTCTGGCTTCTCTGTGCTGCTTACCGCCCCTGTACCGTAACACCTTGAATACAGGTGCATTCAGAATTGCAATTGAGGCTCACTCGGCGGATGTGGGCTCACTTTACCGCAGTGTTTTGTAGCCTAATTTTTTGCAAACCACCAGTCATAACCTCCCCTTAACCTCCCCTTATTGAAGTTCAACAAAGATCCTTTAAGTTCAACTAAACTGACTGGTAAAACATCATTAAAATGTTCCCAAAGTCCAGCCATAATAAAAGGATATATAATAAATATCAATCTTGCATACATATTGATGCATTTGATGTCATCTCTTTGAATCCCTTATGGCTAACGCAGGCTTGTGGTAACTTTCGGTAGGTCGCGTGGTTGCGAATTGCTCAGTGCTGAATTGTGTGCTCAGAAAAGAAGAAAAAAATTGATCAGTGCTGAAAAAAATAGAGGGAACATTGCCTATAACCCACTTTAGGCTCACCATTGTTTGTTAAAAACACTACTTATTCCATTTCTCTCTCGAGTCCTCAAAAGTTAAACTGAAGCAACATTCACAAAAGCATCAGTGGCATACGTTCTCGGCCTAAAAATAGGCATGCACTTGCTTTTAGCAGGTATTTGAGCGATTCTGCACTCAATGAGCCTTTTCCTTGCTGCACACTGGTGTGTCATCTTTTCATTTGATTTGTGGATGGATGAAGACCTTTGCCAATTTCTGACACAAAATGTATAGGAAGTTACTTATTATACAAGTCAAGTTTTTGGTATTAAACAAAAGATAGCTTTGTACTCTGGTAAATGGTTAAACATGAATTTGGCACAGTTAACCTACAAATATGCAATGGCCTTGGAAAAGAGACAACCAATTGGTCAGATATTTTTAAACTTTTAGAGTTGAGGGTGGCACTCTGCCAAAACACAGAGGAGATAGTGGGGTGCTGCAGGCATACTGGACTAAAATGAATGAATGAATGAATGAAAAGTACTTTATTAATCTCCAAGGAGAAATGAACGATGCATTCACAGGGGGAAAAACAGCTGGATAGTACAATCTGGCAAATGGTCTCACATCTGGGGGTCTGACTTCCTTGTAAGCAACAAGCTGTTTAGAGCTGCAGCTATCGATTATTTAAGTAATAGGAAATTCTAATTCTGGTGCTAAATGAATGGTTAATGTCCGTTACCACAATCATTCAGAATCATCCTCTCTAGGAATTGTCAAAACTATCTCGATCAAAAGCACCAGTTGCAGTGATGGGTTTTAAATAAATAAAATCCAACTCCTATTTATCTCTAGCATACACACCTCAATTCTACAGTAGACAAAACATTGTCAAACTGAACTTCAGCTCCACCATATTCAGCTTTCAATATTCCACTTTGGCCTACAAGTTAAGCACACAAGGGTCTCGGCTGAATTTAATCTAATTTCAACCTCAGATGAGAGGTTGAAAAAGAAAAGACGGATGCAAGTGTGTGAAGAAGTCATCCCGACGAGCGAGTCCATAAAAGGTCATGTGAGGAGGTGTTTTTTTTCTTTCTGTGAGCTTGGTGAGCTTGAAGGTTCTGGCTGTCAGCTCTCATACATCTTACCTCAAAAGTGTTTACTACTGAACCGAAAGACACAAGTGGCTGTGCTTCAAAGGCTTTAGGTTGAAATCAAAAGAGAGACAGAGATGCTCCTGGATGAAAAGTATACAAGAGGGTGAAAACACAACGGGTCAGCTGTTAGTCCAAGTTTACCACCATCCAGATATGTAAAGGAAAACAAGAGGGAGGGGGGGGGGGGGGGCACGACTTTTAAATCAGTTAGACTATCTGATGACGTGTTTAAGGGCTCTTTGCAAGATACAATGCATGAGCGCTATATTTTCATTAATATATAAATGCGTACATAAATTACTTTAGACCAGATGATTTAAATTTACTAGTGTAATTATCAGAAAGGTCAATAAGTGGTGATGTAGTGCGCAAAGACAAAAATCTTAGGCAATTACATCGACAATTTAGGATGCTGCCAGACTGCTATGAAAAACATTGTCATTTTGTCAATAGAGAGACTACAATTGCACAAATAGGCTTGCGCCTATGTAGGTCAGACTATAAAATGCTTAAACTTTTGCCCGATGTTGACAGTTCAGACTACACAACTGATCTTTAGTGGTTGCGTAGGTGTGTAAAGTTAGTATGCCAAGAGCCCTGAGTTTACATAAATCTTAAATTAAGCATCTGCAAACATCACCAAAAACTGACTGGTCTGCTTAGGCCACTTTGTGGCTTCCCTTTATGGTCGACTTTCTCAAGTCAAGAAGAGCAATTTCAAATATTTCAATTAACGATTTTGATATAAAAATGAATAATTGGGGCTGCTGTAGCTCAGGGGGATGAGTGGTCGTCCCGTTACCACAAGGTAGCCGGTTCAATCCCCAGTCCCCCCACAGTTCACATGTCGAAGTATCTCTCATTGCTCCCCGGGCGCCTCACAGGGCAGCCCACTGCTCCTTAATCAAGGATGGGTCAAATGCAGAGAGGAATTTCCAAGGGATTAATAAAAGTGTATGTTTCTTTTTTTCGCCATACCACTTTGTATGTAAAGTAAACCTCGCTTCAAAACAGCCACTGTAATTTCAGGCTGTAGCTAACAGTGCAGCAGCAGTTTGTGTCTTTTATGGATGCACACCAGGTGCAGCTTGTTAACGGAATGGGATGAAGCAAGGGACTGCGAGACATGAATGATCTTGCAGGATATTTTATGTGCAAACTCAAATCGAGACGCAAACATGACATGGACTCCTGTCTGTTGCTCCGATTTGACAGTTACATCCAGAAAGAAATGTTTTACCACAAACTGTTCCCACAACAATAAATGTTGCATGCAAGTACTTAAGAAATTATTTTGTATTTGTGCATATACGATCCGACAAGTACACAATCTGCTTCAAGACTAGCAATATAACCGTACCAGACATTTAGCAGCCCATACTAATACCAGTAATATTCTATGATTTTCGATACTGCGGTAAACAACTAAACCGTAAGTCTCATGTACTTCCACATCCACTGCTTTACTAATGTTTGCATACTGTTTTTTGCCAATTTATTTTTAACCTCTGATGAGAGGCAGGATTAGTGGATTTAGAAACAATGCATACAATTCCAAAGGCAGTGGAACCAAATCATTTATTTAATAAAAAACACGAGACAATATCCTGGTCACGGCGTACTGCTTTATTTGAATCATGCTGTACTATCGCTTCAAAATCCTCTAAATTAAATCCTAATGATACGATGTATGAATCCACATTTCAAAATACACTGATCAAAAACATTAAGCCGCCGCTGGAAGTACACTGAAATGTTGCAGTGGACTTCCACATCAATGTCCTTCTGTTTGTGACCCGGGTTCACTCCAACATTTGGCCCTCCTCGGAATTGGGTGATGATGAATCGGGAGAAAATTATTCATTTGCGGATTCACAAAAGAGGGGAGGGGCCTGCAACGCAGCGAGGCAGATACACAGAGCCTCAATGAGCAAGCACAAAGGCAGCGATGCCACATCACGGGACCGAGTGCTGCGTCGTACCAGCATTCTTTCTCGGGTGCTAGAATAAGACAACACGGGGGCAGTGGGCACAATGCGCCCATTCATCATCAGTACAGTATGCTAATAATGTGGATGGGATGCATTCCCCCTCCTGGCAGAGAGGGAAAATCAACTGGGTCATGAAAATAAAATAAAAAACATTATGAAAAGAAACGCTTTGACCTGCACTGCAATGATTGATGGCAAGGAAAGCAATTACACCTCCTCTCTTTCAATCAAATTGCAAAGTTATTTGTGTTATTTGTGTGATTGTTTGCATATCCAGAGCACTTTGTTTGATTATCACTCAAGTGATTTCATTTACCTACTTTTCAGTATCATTAAACACGACTAAGAATCTACAGCCATGCTTGCAGATCTGTAAGGCTCAAATTTTGTGCAGTATAACACAATTACAATGCCGTAAATCGTAAAAAGCTAAAAAAAAAAAAAAAGTTGAATTTCTTTGACAAAAAATGCCAAACAATGTTTCCCACTGACCACTAGTGTTATCTATATTGGAACAACAAAAAAAAAGGCTTTACGTGCTATACAGTACATTCTGAGCTATTTGTATTTTTACAACCTCTACTTGGTGCATTGAAGGCAGGGGAGGACAGGAGAGGACAGGAGAGGCTGTCCTCTCCGTAATGCAGAATGAGTTCAGCAGCCTGCAGTTCAGGCGAGGTTGTGTCACATGACTGTCGGTCTCAGGCAAATCAAACATGGCTTCCTAGTTCTACTGAGGAGCTCAGAATCTGGTTAAAGCAAACCGTTTATGCAACAAGAATAAAAAGTTTTTGAGGAAAAAAAATTTCACAGCTTCTCTCTGTGATAAACGGTTTAGTTTTGGCGATTGGTTGAAGAAAACATGCTTTTCCATTCTGCTGGAGGTTTCTGGGGTTCAGAAGGTTAACTTTGACTCAATACGATGTGGCGTCATGCAGCAAGCGCTGCGTTGGCACAGCCCATTCGTGCAACCGTGGCTGTGGAGGGTTTTAGAACTTTCCAGAGTTATAAAATCTTGTCTCTTTAAAATCTCGTCTCACGTTGCTTTAGCACAATGTTGTTTCCAGGCTGAAACAGGGCAGAGCTAGATAGTGACCATCGTGGTCAAAACACCAAATGAGGAGATGGTGTTCGATCTCTGATACAGATTTCAATCATATCCCTCAGGCTTAAGCCGACTGCTTTTCACTTTATGTAAACAGTGTCAGACCGGCTGCAGATATCTACAGTACATTGACTTAACGTTCAGCTTTGGCTTTTATCTATTATTCTCTGTCACAAAGCAAACATTACTGATTAAATGCACAACAAAGAGTTTGACAAACATACATGTTTCAAGTGGAAACCTGCGCATGCAACTGATGAATTCTTCTGTAAATTTCTAGTAGCGCAGAGGTCAAAAGAACCGTTTGGTGGATGTATATGGCATTTGTTCAGATTACTAGTGTCAAAATGACACTGTGAAAAGTGCCCACGTGTCCGCTGTGAACACAGCAGCCGTTTGCATGGAAACGAAGTCTGTTATTCTCCTGTTTACGTGATCTGTAGCTCATTGTGGTCAGAGAGTCCCAGCGACCAGGGCTGAAGGCCTCGCACTGCCCTCATTTCTTCCGACTTGCAGAGTGCCTTTTTTTTTTTTAAATGAAAAAAAAAAACCTTCCAAGATTCTGCTGATGCCAATGTGTAGTCATGCTGACTTCACATTTTCTCAAAACATGCTCTTTAGAGAAAAAGGGTTTTGTGACAGGCATGTGTGACCCAAAAGGGCCAGACCAGCAGCAATGCAGAAACAGACACAATGAGTCACAATAAAGCACAAGGTTTGCATAGCTATCATGCTTGGAAAACTCTAATTAGCCGAGGCGGCGATTAATTATAACCTTGCTGTTAACATGCTTGTAAAACTGCATAAGAAGTGAAACTAGTACACCAAGCATCTTTCTGTTGATTTGATTACAAAGGCACCGATATTTTAAACAGGAATGTACCAGCACATGCAAACTTCAGGTTTGCTTTGTACCGACCGAGGGGTAACGTCATTGTGGCCTGGTGAACAAGTAGCAGTGGCATAAGTGCTATGATGCAAGTTAGGCTGAGAACAAGACGTGTTCCACAGGCAGTCGTCTGTTTTAATGCCGAGCGGCTGTTTGTCAAATAGCTTGAGAACAGTTTGTCTGCCTTCTTAAACAGTGGCTTCAAATATCCTGAATGAAATAAACAGGCGTATTCACTATTAGTCTGCTTTTTAAAGTTCTGTTTAATCCTAAAAATGAAGACACGCGCCTTTAAACCGGTACACTTATGTCATTTAATACGACCATCTGCAATAAATTCTTCCTTCATTGTGGTTATGATGTTCGGTTTTGGTTGAAACTGTGTTGCTAAAAATGCGTCTCCCACAAAAAAAAAATTTTTTTCCTATTGTATGGTTGTCTCATGTTGTGAGAGTTTCATTTGTCGGGCATATTATCCATCTTTCCACATTCATCAAAAACATATTAAAACCTTCATGAAGATTCATTGCAGGACTGTTGGATTAGACTACATTAGTTACAGAAAGGTGTTGAACTGGCAACTGTGTGTAGGTGAGCAAGGCTCAAATATAAGTATGGTATGCTGTAAATATCACTATATACATTTCAATACATTAAAATCATCAGCATTAACAGTTCTGGTGTGTCGATTACAATTTCACCAAACTTTGTGCAACTTAACAAATATATAAAAAGGTGCCAAATTAATTTCCATACATTTCCTTAACTTCCAGGCCTTGAGGAGAAACCATAAAAAGACACGGTGTTAGTGGAGAAAAGAGTGACATGCTCACAGATGCATCCTGTTGCTTCATGACCTGTCTGTGTTCCTCTCGGAGACAGTTGAGAGCGCTCAGGAGAAACCACAGAGGCTAAACGGGAGCGGAGGGAAATGACTATCTTCCTCCTCAATGTTGCAACTGTCCAGCTTTGCAGATATGTCACTGGAAAAGATAAAAAGCTAACCAGGCATGAAGAGGACTTTTTTGGTGGAGATACCTGATTAATATCAACATGTTAACAACAGAAAGATACAGCTGTGTGTTTGGCTTCAAGGGAATCTCGTGCTTTTATTAAAACTGGCACAGTTGCAGGATAGAAGTTGAATGAGGAAGTGAGAGATGAGCCCGTGAGGAATCAGTCTCATAAGTGCCCAAGTGCTACATTCTTTGCAGCAGGCTTGAATTAACCCATGCACACTAGATAAACCTCTATGGGTGGCCTTTTCTAATGAATATATAGACAGGAAACTAAATGACCCAATCTGCTTTATCTGGTATCCAATACAACCAGGTATCTACAACACGGGAAGAAATAGATCAAGATGACCGTCACCACAGTGGTTTTACCTCATTATGTTGTCACGCAAAACTTTTTCACAAGGAGGAACTGCTATCAGGACAGCTCGTCTTTACTTTACACATAGAACTTGAAACGGCAAGCTTCTGCATTTACTGGTAATTCAGAATTTGTTTTGAACTACGTGCAACACTGTTCAAGACACCTGGGACGTGCAATAAACAAGGTTATGAAATGGGAGTTATTGGCTGTGCAGTGATCCCAGCACATGGGACCACTGCGGACAGAATCGGTAAAGTACTCCCCTCCTTCTCCTCTTGTGACACACCAGAGGGCGAAACTCCTACAAAAGCATCCTCTAGCTGCTCGTTCAAATGTGTATTGACATCAGGGATGCAAGCGATGCTCTTAATTGATTTGCTGTCGTTGATCTACTCAAAAGAGTAGATTTGTGTTCTTGTATTTTCTGGAGTACAAATGCGGTCAGCCTATAAAATAAGTAACGAACTAAATTCTGTACTGAATAAATGAAGAAAAGACTAATCTGACGTAATCCACTATGTTTTGGAAATTTGCATTATTAAGGTGTGTTCACACGGAAAGAGAAGAAAATGTTTGCGCGAGTGGATTACATGTTAAGTCAATACACAGACGCAAATGGTTGCAAAAAAGCATAATTTTTCGCAGTTGCCAATATTCGCTTTTTTGCCGGAGTTGAAATATTTAAACTTTGGCAAAAACATGTGAAACTTCAGCGGAACAGACACGTCGGGATACGTATTTTTCGCCGTCCGCAACAAGTTCGTTGTCTGCTCTCACAAAGTTATTGTTGTCGTTAATTTATCCGCCATACGCAGAGAGCGCGACGGTGTGGGAGAGAAAGAAAGAAAGAAAGAAAGAAAGAAAGAAAGAGAGAGAGAGAAAGAGTGCATGTGTGCGAGCGTCTGCTGTCTTGGCCATTAGTTAATTTACTTATTTTTGTGTAGGTAATATGTTGTTAAATATGTTTAAACTTAATTAAATTACCTATACAAGTAGTTATGTCTCGTATTAATTTGCCCTGTTATTGACGTGCCTATTGCGCACTGCACATGCGCAACCAGAAATTTGAATATATTCGAATATACGTGTTTTTTTTAAGCGAATATTCAAATGTCATTTTTGAGCAATTTTGACAGCCCTATTATGAACACAGACACGGGGTAATTTGATGATCCAACATTTGTGGTATTTCCACAACAAGTATAACGCAGAAAGAGTTGTACATTTTCCATGGTCGTTACCGATAATGAAAATGTTTTACAGGAACGCGACCGGGTCAGATTTGGTTAGCTAGTGAGGCTATGTGCTAGTAACTTCGGAACGGGGCTCAAGCCATGACCCTGTTGCAACTGGTTGCAAAAAAGCGAATTAACCACATAGTGTCGAGCGAGTAAAATCGGGCGAAAAAGCGTTGCGAATTGCAGTGCTTTTGGTGTGAACACGGCATTACACTTTTAAAAATACAGGGCTCATCAATAAGGATTACCTAGCGTTAAGTAAAATCCCACTTTGGCCACCGGAGCTGATGATGAAAGGAGCTCGTCTTGCACGATTCTAACCTCTGTTGAGAGTTACACATGCATGTTTTGTTATCATCCTGTCCCATCTATTGTGCAATTTGCCTCAACTTTGACAGCAATAAAAAAAACAATCGGCATGAGACGAGTAACAAATGTACTTCCGGTAAGAAGATTCCTGACCCACTTGTCCATGTTGCCACCTGAAAAAATAGTCTGAATGCAACCATTTCTGTCCACTGATGCTGTGAACATCACATTACTTGCTGAGCGTTACATAAAGAGTCTACAAATGTTCATTTACCAGAGCAGATTTGTTTTTTGACTACACCTTCATTAATAACCAGGGAGCAACATTTCCCTTTTAGATTCAACATTTAGTCTATTTCTAAATGTAGCAGACTGTTTAGTTCAAATTAAATACACATATATGGTTAACTCTGCAGCTCTGACACACACACACACACACACACACACAAACAAACACATACAAACACACTGACGCTTCCTCCTTTGGAACAGAATGATGAGCAAAGGTCACAATGCAACCTTGTGCTCCTGCTAGCAAAACCAGCCACAACCACTTCACATGATTATATGATGACACAAGACTCATGACTGCTCGCAGGAAGGGATGTGTGCGCGCATTTGTTTGGGGGGCAAAGTGAGATTAAGTTCACAGTTTGACGCAACCGCATGTTTACAGCGGTCCGTTACTTGAGGAGACAGCGACAAATAAATGTCTGACAGGTTTACTTTGCGCTCTTTATTTACAGTAACAAAGAATAACGCTAGAAGTATGCACGCAAAAATGCATTAAAAAAAGCTTACAATTTCCAATTATATGTAGTTTCCCTTTCACTGATCTGAACTGTTCCAGGTTTGTATCATGAGGGCTGTCCCCGAACTAATAAAGCCTCAAGCACTAGATCGTATTTGAGTAAGTAACTTATTATTTCATGCAAGTACCATCAGTCCTCTACAGCAGTGGTCCCCAACCTCCGGACCGGTACCGGGCCGTGGATCAATTGGTACCGGGCCGCCCAAGAAATAATTAATTTTTTCGTTTTTTTTTTAAATTTTCTGAGTCTTAAGAATCTTTTATTTTGAAAAACTGACCGGATTCTCTCGGTTACTTGAGCGCAAAAATTTTATCCACAAGCTAGCAAAATGAGTAAAAAACAGACGTCTTTGGAAAGTTTCTTTTCGAAGGGGAAAAGGCCCAGTGAAGAGACAGAAGAAAAACCTGTAACTTTCAAGAAAAAGAAAGCTTTTAACAGACAATACCAGGAGGACGTTTATTACCTCCGCCAAAGGAGGTTATGTTTTTGGTAGCATTGGTTTGTTTGTCTGTCTGGTGCGCTAGTGGTTTTACGACGCGGTTCGCACAAAAAAATTAAAACAGACGCCGAAAATATCGCTGCACGGGTGTCGCTTCTGGTCTGAATGACAACATCGGTTAACATGAGCACCGAATAAGTTTTATGAGGTATCATAAGTTGATGTAAAGGTTGTGATGTGAATCACAACATAAGGGGGGACACAAGCTGCATGGTGGAGGTTTGTAGTTATTTTATTATTTATTATCACATTTATTATATACGCAATATAAACAATATACGTACCCCCCCTCCCCAACGGTCCACAGTACAACTGTCAAGCGTTGACCAGTCCGCGGTTATAAAAAGGTTGGGGACCACTGCTCTACAGAATATTCCAGTACTGCAGAGGGATCTAGTCCTCCTTACAGTCCAAAACGTATTTGCAAATATTATTTTTGACAAACCTTTATGCAGTAAAGTCTGATCATTAGCATCTACTACATGCTGTAATAAAAAAAACCTGGAAATAACCAACTCTTTACTGTTAAAGGGGAGACCCTTGTGACCAATTAGTCGTCTAATTGGCTGAGCTGGGTTATTCTATAAATCAAAGGCTGATTCTAATTAACACACTGAGATAAGCACTAAACCATTTGTAAGAAGAAGCCCCACCACGCACACTTCCTCATTTGGTGCCCTTTTGACATGGAGGGGGAAATCTCGTTTCAACATATTTGAAACAGTAGTTTTTTCAAGCCATGAAGGAAATGTCTGACATTTTTCCATGAAAGCCTGTCAACATCCTCAGGATCTGTGTAATGGAGTTACTCATTTTTAAAATGGTACTCCATCTAATAAAATGAAGTGCGTGTTAACAGAAAACTACCCCTCAGCCAGCCTGTGAAGACACTAGTCCTTGGATAGAGATTCAAACTTTACACATGTCCTCGAAAAAAAATTCACCACCTGGACAAAATCGAACAGCAGAGGAATCTGAATGAACATCTTGGACAACATGTTTATTAACATGGAGTGTGTTGACACACGAGGCTTGG